>NW_025959515.1:0-56088 GCF_023159225.1 Perognathus longimembris pacificus | reverse complement strand
GAGATGGAGAGTGGGCTTGCATGTGAGAAATTTTCTGTCCATGTGCGGTGGCAGGAGTGTGTCCGATATGAAGTTGAACAGATGCAATTCAAAGTGTGTGCACGTATACTTGCTTGCTTGAAATTCCCAGGAAACCATTCATTTGGCAAGGCTGCCTTTAGTGCTGTCTGCTTCTCCAAGGTCTCCAGACATGAGTCCGGGGATGCTAAGCAGCCACTGCTGTTGGCGATCCGCATGACAGTGATGATGACGCCTACGAATAGCATTGCTGGGAGCCAGGGTGCCTTGGCCAACGCAGGGAAGCGTCAGAATTCCCTTTCCCTGGTGTCTGAGCATAGCACCCTGCAGGAGCCTTAAACTTATGGCTGTGAGCCAACGGCCCCCGCATTGCCAGCTCCTGCCTATAGCCATTATGACCCACCGCTACTCGGTAGGAGGAAGGATCTGGCAGAGATGTGGGCCAGAGAGGCCAGGCAAGAGGGCAAACAAGAGTGGAGCGGTCACCTGTGCAGTTAGGAGAACCCAATAACCCCTCACCTGCTGACCTTGAATCTCCATTGTGCTGTCATCGAACAGATGACGTGGATGGGGAGAGAGGTGGCGGATTCAGACACCGGCCACTTCCAGGACTGGCAAGGGCAGAGGAGGTGGGGGAGCTGTCCAACACGGGTTCAGCCAGGATGTGGGATGGAGCGGGAGCGGAGGTGCACAGTGGACCCAGCCCGTCCCAGCGGGGATTCCAGGTGTGCGATTTGTGGCTCCGGAGCTCCTGTATTTCCCTGTTGGCCTGTGAGAACTGGTGAGCAGTCAGAGCCAACCCCTAAGGGCCTTCGCGTCCCTTTCGCTATGGCAACTCCACTTGGAACACTGGCACACGTCAGCAGGTGGCGCCTAGAACCTGATCACGTCACAGAGCGCCTAACCCTCCAGGCACCGCCCAGAGGCTTCCCAGCACCCCTGGGGCGCATGTGCAGTCAAGGAGGCATAAGCAGGGCCTGATGGGCTGTGAGCAACAACTGACTACCGCTAAGAGGCGTCACTCCCCCTCCCGCTAAAGCTGATCCTGTTGGAATGCAAATGCAAGTGCACCTCAGCACACTGGGCGAGGCATAGAAACCCAAATCATCCAGCCACCTCCTGGAGGCTTTGCTACACGGCGGGCCGCGCATGCGCAGTCCTGCAACGTCAGAAGCACACCAGGCTGCTACCTAGCAAGCCAGTGAAGGGCTTCAAGTGGTCTCGGTCAAGTGAGCAGTTGCTTTTTCCAGACTAATAGGATGTCAGTCGCAGGAAAAGGAGCCACAAGGTAGAAAAGGAAGGCCCCAACCCTCCTCCCTCATATACACACCTCCTGCACAGAGAAAAGAAGCAGAGGGATTTGGGGACAGAACAGGGAGACTACAGCTTAGAGGAATGCGCACTGTTGTGCACGAGAGGACTGGGAGAGGCCAGGAGTACAGAGGCTGAGAGCAGAGGGCGAATTGGAGAAGATAGCAAGGGCCAGGAAGAGGGAGGGGGTTCTGAATTCCTCAGAGGAAGGGACGAGATGCGTCGGGAGCTGTGTAGCCTGTGAAGCTCAGATGGAGGAGGAGGAAAATGGGAAGCAGAGGCAGGGGCGAAGAGGCAGAGGCCCGGTGGCACGCGTGAGTTGATAGGAGTCTGGAGGCAGGAAGGCTAATGCTAGGAGTGGAAGCAGCAGCAAGGCAGGGGCAAGGAGGGCATGAAGAGACAATCTCAGGGAGTTTGTGGTGAAGCAAATATGAGTGCAGGGGACAAGCCTCAGGAACTCAGCCGCTGATGGAAGTTGGTGGCGAGGAAGGCCAGGATGCTTGCCACGGGACGGGCGCCGTGCCCCCAAGCCCATGTACCAACGAGACGGAAATAGAGCCAGGGCATTCTGGGGCACAGGCCTCTGCCCCTCGCTGCCCACAGTGCCTTGCTTCAGGGTGTAGACCAGAGGGGTAAAGAATGCCTTCTTTGGTTGGGGTACTTCCTGGGGATAATCCCGTGGTCCTGCCGCATTCACATGTCTCCCCTCATTGCATTCCGCCAAGAGTTGTTTGCAATTCAGGTCGCTCAAGCTGCACGGTACAGGGAATGGGAAACAGGTAAGGACAGCAGGGGAAGACACAAGTGCCAATGGGCTGGCCAACATGCAGGGCTGGGCTCCCTAGCCACGCCCACCACAACAATATCAGGCTTGATTCGATCAAGTCGGACCCAGTGCCCTGAAAACCCTTAGCACCTTCCAAGGCACGGTAAACTGGGTGTGCTCGCAAGTGCGTGAGTGTGTCCGTGTTTGGTTGTACGAGTGCGTGTGTGTTCCTGACACCGTACATGGGTGTACTTCCTAAACATAAGTCTGGATATGTGTAAATAGGCATCTGGATGTGGATCCAGGAGGTCCCGTCACAGTGTGTTCTGAGTGAGCATGTGGAGGCTGCGGCGAGTGACAGAGAAAGACAGAGATGGAGAGTGGGCTTGCATGTGAGAAATTTTCTGTCCATGTGCGGTGGCAGGAGTGTGTCCGATATGAAGTTGAACAGATGCAATTCAAAGTGTGTGCACGTATACTTGCTTGCTTGAAATTCCCAGGAAACCATTCATTTGGCAAGGCTGCCTTTAGTGCTGTCTGCTTCTCCAAGGTCTCCAGACATGAGTCCGGGGATGCTAAGCAGCCACTGCTGTTGGCGATCCGCATGACAGTGATGATGACGCCTACGAATAGCATTGCTGGGAGCCAGGGTGCCTTGGCCAACGCAGGGAAGCGTCAGAATTCCCTTTCCCTGGTGTCTGAGCATAGCACCCTGCAGGAGCCTTAAACTTATGGCTGTGAGCCAACGGCCCCCGCATTGCCAGCTCCTGCCTATAGCCATTATGACCCACCGCTACTCGGTAGGAGGAAGGATCTGGCAGAGATGTGGGCCAGAGAGGCCAGGCAAGAGGGCAAACAAGAGTGGAGCGGTCACCTGTGCAGTTAGGAGAACCCAATAACCCCTCACCTGCTGACCTTGAATCTCCATTGTGCTGTCATCGAACAGATGACGTGGATGGGGAGAGAGGTGGCGGATTCAGACACCGGCCACTTCCAGGACTGGCAAGGGCAGAGGAGGTGGGGGAGCTGTCCAACACGGGTTCAGCCAGGATGTGGGATGGAGCGGGAGCGGAGGTGCACAGTGGACCCAGCCCGTCCCAGCGGGGATTCCAGGTGTGCGATTTGTGGCTCCGGAGCTCCTGTATTTCCCTGTTGGCCTGTGAGAACTGGTGAGCAGTCAGAGCCAACCCCTAAGGGCCTTCGCGTCCCTTTCGCTATGGCAACTCCACTTGGAACACTGGCACACGTCAGCAGGTGGCGCCTAGAACCTGATCACGTCACAGAGCGCCTAACCCTCCAGGCACCGCCCAGAGGCTTCCCAGCACCCCTGGGGCGCATGTGCAGTCAAGGAGGCATAAGCAGGGCCTGATGGGCTGTGAGCAACAACTGACTACCGCTAAGAGGCGTCACTCCCCCTCCCGCTAAAGCTGATCCTGTTGGAATGCAAATGCAAGTGCACCTCAGCACACTGGGCGAGGCATAGAAACCCAAATCATCCAGCCACCTCCTGGAGGCTTTGCTACACGGCGGGCCGCGCATGCGCAGTCCTGCAACGTCAGAAGCACACCAGGCTGCTACCTAGCAAGCCAGTGAAGGGCTTCAAGTGGTCTCGGTCAAGTGAGCAGTTGCTTTTTCCAGACTAATAGGATGTCAGTCGCAGGAAAAGGAGCCACAAGGTAGAAAAGGAAGGCCCCAACCCTCCTCCCTCATATACACACCTCCTGCACAGAGAAAAGAAGCAGAGGGATTTGGGGACAGAACAGGGAGACTACAGCTTAGAGGAATGCGCACTGTTGTGCACGAGAGGACTGGGAGAGGCCAGGAGTACAGAGGCTGAGAGCAGAGGGCGAATTGGAGAAGATAGCAAGGGCCAGGAAGAGGGAGGGGGTTCTGAATTCCTCAGAGGAAGGGACGAGATGCGTCGGGAGCTGTGTAGCCTGTGAAGCTCAGATGGAGGAGGAGGAAAATGGGAAGCAGAGGCAGGGGCGAAGAGGCAGAGGCCCGGTGGCACGCGTGAGTTGATAGGAGTCTGGAGGCAGGAAGGCTAATGCTAGGAGTGGAAGCAGCAGCAAGGCAGGGGCAAGGAGGGCATGAAGAGACAATCTCAGGGAGTTTGTGGTGAAGCAAATATGAGTGCAGGGGACAAGCCTCAGGAAATCAGCCGCTGATGGAAGTTGGTGGCGAGGAAGGCCAGGATGCTTGCCACGGGACGGGCGCCGTGCCCCCAAGCCCATGTACCAACGAGACGGAAATAGAGCCAGGGCATTCTGGGGCACAGGCCTCTGCCCCTCGCTGCCCACAGTGCCTTGCTTCAGGGTGTAGACCAGAGGGGTAAAGAATGCCTTCTTTGGTTGGGGTACTTCCTGGGGATAATCCCGTGGTCCTGCCGCATTCACATGTCTCCCCACATTGCATTCCGCCAAGAGTTGTTTGCAATTCAGGTCGCTCAAGCTGCACGGTACAGGGAATGGGAAACAGGTAAGGACAGCAGGGGAAGACACAAGTGCCAATGGGCTGGCCAACATGCAGGGCTGGGCTCCCTAGCCACGCCCACCACAACAATATCAGGCTTGATTCGATCAAGTCGGACCCAGTGCCCTGAAAACCCTTAGCACCTTCCAAGGCACGGTAAACTGGGTGTGCTCGCAAGTGCGTGAGTGTGTCCGTGTTTGGTTGTACGAGTGCGTGTGTGTTCCTGACACCGTACATGGGTGTACTTCCTAAACATAAGTCTGGATATGTGTAAATAGGCATCTGGATGTGGATCCAGGAGGTCCCGTCACAGTGTGTTCTGAGTGAGCATGTGGAGGCTGCGGCGAGTGACAGAGAAAGACAGAGATGGAGAGTGGGCTTGCATGTGAGAAATTTTCTGTCCATGTGCGGTGGCAGGAGTGTGTCCGATATGAAGTTGAACAGATGCAATTCAAAGTGTGTGCACGTATACTTGCTTGCTTGAAATTCCCAGGAAACCATTCATTTGGCAAGGCTGCCTTTAGTGCTGTCTGCTTCTCCAAGGTCTCCAGACATGAGTCCGGGGATGCTAAGCAGCCACTGCTGTTGGCGATCCGCATGACAGTGATGATGACGCCTACGAATAGCATTGCTGGGAGCCAGGGTGCCTTGGCCAACGCAGGGAAGCGTCAGAATTCCCTTTCCCTGGTGTCTGAGCATAGCACCCTG
The DNA here is from genome assembly GCF_023159225.1 of Perognathus longimembris pacificus. NCBI lineage: Eukaryota > Metazoa > Chordata > Mammalia > Rodentia > Heteromyidae > Perognathus > Perognathus longimembris. Next base: position 50,813 of record NW_025959515.1, on the reverse strand, counting down.
CAGGAGCCTTAAACTTATGGCTGTGAGCCAACGGCCCCCGCATTGCCAGCTCCTGCCTATAGCCATTATGACCCACCGCTACTCGGTAGGAGGAAGGATCTGGCAGAGATGTGGGCCAGAGAGGCCAGGCAAGAGGGCAAACAAGAGTGGAGCGGTCACCTGTGCAGTTAGGAGAACCCAATAACCCCTCACCTGCTGACCTTGAATCTCCATTGTGCTGTCATCGAACAGATGACGTGGATGGGGAGAGAGGTGGCGGATTCAGACACCGGCCACTTCCAGGACTGGCAAGGGCAGAGGAGGTGGGGGAGCTGTCCAACACGGGTTCAGCCAGGATGTGGGATGGAGCGGGAGCGGAGGTGCACAGTGGACCCAGCCCGTCCCAGCGGGGATTCCAGGTGTGCGATTTGTGGCTCCGGAGCTCCTGTATTTCCCTGTTGGCCTGTGAGAACTGGTGAGCAGTCAGAGCCAACCCCTAAGGGCCTTCGCGTCCCTTTCGCTATGGCAACTCCACTTGGAACACTGGCACACGTCAGCAGGTGGCGCCTAGAACCTGATCACGTCACAGAGCGCCTAACCCTCCAGGCACCGCCCAGAGGCTTCCCAGCACCCCTGGGGCGCATGTGCAGTCAAGGAGGCATAAGCAGGGCCTGATGGGCTGTGAGCAACAACTGACTACCGCTAAGAGGCGTCACTCCCCCTCCCGCTAAAGCTGATCCTGTTGGAATGCAAATGCAAGTGCACCTCAGCACACTGGGCGAGGCATAGAAACCCAAATCATCCAGCCACCTCCTGGAGGCTTTGCTACACGGCGGGCCGCGCATGCGCAGTCCTGCAACGTCAGAAGCACACCAGGCTGCTACCTAGCAAGCCAGTGAAGGGCTTCAAGTGGTCTCGGTCAAGTGAGCAGTTGCTTTTTCCAGACTAATAGGATGTCAGTCGCAGGAAAAGGAGCCACAAGGTAGAAAAGGAAGGCCCAAACCCTCCTCCCTCATATACACACCTCCTGCACAGAGAAAAGAAGCAGAGGGATTTGGGGACAGAACAGGGAGACTACAGCTTAGAGGAATGCGCACTGTTGTGCACGAGAGGACTGGGAGAGGCCAGGAGTACAGAGGCTGAGAGCAGAGGGCGAATTGGAGAAGATAGCAAGGGCCAGGAAGAGGGAGGGGGTTCTGAATTCCTCAGAGGAAGGGACGAGATGCGTCGGGAGCTGTGTAGCCTGTGAAGCTCAGATGGAGGAGGAGGAAAATGGGAAGCAGAGGCAGGGGCGAAGAGGCAGAGGCCCGGTGGCACGCGTGAGTTGATAGGAGTCTGGAGGCAGGAAGGCTAATGCTAGGAGTGGAAGCAGCAGCAAGGCAGGGGCAAGGAGGGCATGAAGAGACAATCTCAGGGAGTTTGTGGTGAAGCAAATATGAGTGCAGGGGACAAGCCTCAGGAAATCAGCCGCTGATGGAAGTTGGTGGCGAGGAAGGCCAGGATGCTTGCCACGGGACGGGCGCCGTGCCCCCAAGCCCATGTACCAACGAGACGGAAATAGAGCCAGGGCATTCTGGGGCACAGGCCTCTGCCCCTCGCTGCCCACAGTGCCTTGCTTCAGGGTGTAGACCAGAGGGGTAAAGAATGCCTTCTTTGGTTGGGGTACGTCCTCGGGATAATCCCGTGGTCCTGCCGCATTCACATGTCTCCCCACATTGCATTCCGCCAAGAGTTGTTTGCAATTCAGGTCGCTCAAGCTGCACGGTACAGGGAATGGGAAACAGGTAAGGACAGCAGGGGAAGACACAAGTGCCAATGGGCTGGCCAACATGCAGGGCTGGGCTCCCTAGCCACGCCCACCACAACAATATCAGGCTTGATTCGATCAAGTCGGACCCAGTGCCCTGAAAACCCTTAGCACCTTCCAAGGCACGGTAAACTGGGTGTGCTCGCAAGTGCGTGAGTGTGTCCGTGTTTGGTTGTACGAGTGCGTGTGTGTTCCTGACACCGTACATGGGTGTACTTCCTAAACATAAGTCTGGATATGTGTAAATAGGCATCTGGATGTGGATCCAGGAGGTCCCGTCACAGTGTGTTCTGAGTGAGCATGTGGAGGCTGCGGCGAGTGACAGAGAAAGACAGAGATGGAGAGTGGGCTTGCATGTGAGAAATTTTCTGTCCATGTGCGGTGGCAGGAGTGTGTCCGATATGAAGTTGAACAGATGCAATTCAAAGTGTGTGCACGTATACTTGCTTGCTTGAAATTCCCAGGAAACCATTCATTTGGCAAGGCTGCCTTTAGTGCTGTCTGCTTCTCCAAGGTCTCCAGACATGAGTCCGGGGATGCTAAGCAGCCACTGCTGTTGGCGATCCGCATGACAGTGATGATGACGCCTACGAATAGCATTGCTGGGAGCCAGGGTGCCTTGGCCAACGCAGGGAAGCGTCAGAATTCCCTTTCCCTGGTGTCTGAGCATAGCACCCTGCAGGAGCCTTAAACTTATGGCTGTGAGCCAACGGCCCCCGCATTGCCAGCTCCTGCCTATAGCCATTATGACCCACCGCTACTCGGTAGGAGGAAGGATCTGGCAGAGATGTGGGCCAGAGAGGCCAGGCAAGAGGGCAAACAAGAGTGGAGCGGTCACCTGTGCAGTTAGGAGAACCCAATAACCCCTCACCTGCTGACCTTGAATCTCCATTGTGCTGTCATCGAACAGATGACGTGGATGGGGAGAGAGGTGGCGGATTCAGACACCGGCCACTTCCAGGACTGGCAAGGGCAGAGGAGGTGGGGGAGCTGTCCAACACGGGTTCAGCCAGGATGTGGGATGGAGCGGGAGCGGAGGTGCACAGTGGACCCAGCCCGTCCCAGCGGGGATTCCAGGTGTGCGATTTGTGGCTCCGGAGCTCCTGTATTTCCCTGTTGGCCTGTGAGAACTGGTGAGCAGTCAGAGCCAACCCCTAAGGGCCTTCGCGTCCCTTTCGCTATGGCAACTCCACTTGGAACACTGGCACACGTCAGCAGGTGGCGCCTAGAACCTGATCACGTCACAGAGCGCCTAACCCTCCAGGCACCGCCCAGAGGCTTCCCAGCACCCCTGGGGCGCATGTGCAGTCAAGGAGGCATAAGCAGGGCCTGATGGGCTGTGAGCAACAACTGACTACCGCTAAGAGGCGTCACTCCCCCTCCCGCTAAAGCTGATCCTGTTGGAATGCAAATGCAAGTGCACCTCAGCACACTGGGCGAGGCATAGAAACCCAAATCATCCAGCCACCTCCTGGAGGCTTTGCTACACGGCGGGCCGCGCATGCGCAGTCCTGCAACGTCAGAAGCACACCAGGCTGCTACCTAGCAAGCCAGTGAAGGGCTTCAAGTGGTCTCGGTCAAGTGAGCAGTTGCTTTTTCCAGACTAATAGGATGTCAGTCGCAGGAAAAGGAGCCACAAGGTAGAAAAGGAAGGCCCCAACCCTCCTCCCTCATATACACACCTCCTGCACAGAGAAAAGAAGCAGAGGGATTTGGGGACAGAACAGGGAGACTACAGCTTAGAGGAATGCGCACTGTTGTGCACGAGAGGACTGGGAGAGGCCAGGAGTACAGAGGCTGAGAGCAGAGGGCGAATTGGAGAAGATAGCAAGGGCCAGGAAGAGGGAGGGGGTTCTGAATTCCTCAGAGGAAGGGACGAGATGCGTCGGGAGCTGTGTAGCCTGTGAAGCTCAGATGGAGGAGGAGGAAAATGGGAAGCAGAGGCAGGGGCGAAGAGGCAGAGGCCCGGTGGCACGCGTGAGTTGATAGGAGTCTGGAGGCAGGAAGGCTAATGCTAGGAGTGGAAGCAGCAGCAAGGCAGGGGCAAGGAGGGCATGAAGAGACAATCTCAGGGAGTTTGTGGTGAAGCAAATATGAGTGCAGGGGACAAGCCTCAGGAAATCAGCCGCTGATGGAAGTTGGTGGCGAGGAAGGCCAGGATGCTTGCCACGGGACGGGCGCCGTGCCCCCAAGCCCATGTACCAACGAGACGGAAATAGAGCCAGGGCATTCTGGGGCACAGGCCTCTGCCCCTCGCTGCCCACAGTGCCTTGCTTCAGGGTGTAGACCAGAGGGGTAAAGAATGCCTTCTTTGGTTGGGGTACGTCCTCGGGATAATCCCGTGGTCCTGCCGCATTCACATGTCTCCCCACATTGCATTCCGCCAAGAGTTGTTTGCAATTCAGGTCGCTCAAGCTGCACGGTACAGGGAATGGGAAACAGGTAAGGACAGCAGGGGAAGACACAAGTGCCAATGGGCTGGCCAACATGCAGGGCTGGGCTCCCTAGCCACGCCCACCACAACAATATCAGGCTTGATTCGATCAAGTCGGACCCAGTGCCCTGAAAACCCTTAGCACCTTCCAAGGCACGGTAAACTGGGTGTGCTCGCAAGTGCGTGAGTGTGTCCGTGTTTGGTTGTACGAGTGCGTGTGTGTTCCTGACACCGTACATGGGTGTACTTCCTAAACATAAGTCTGGATATGTGTAAATAGGCATCTGGATGTGGATCCAGGAGGTCCCGTCACAGTGTGTTCTGAGTGAGCATGTGGAGGCTGCGGCGAGTGACAGAGAAAGACAGAGATGGAGAGTGGGCTTGCATGTGAGAAATTTTCTGTCCATGTGCGGTGGCAGGAGTGTGTCCGATATGAAGTTGAACAGATGCAATTCAAAGTGTGTGCACGTATACTTGCTTGCTTGAAATTCCCAGGAAACCATTCATTTGGCAAGGCTGCCTTTAGTGCTGTCTGCTTCTCCAAGGTCTCCAGACATGAGTCCGGGGATGCTAAGCAGCCACTGCTGTTGGCGATCCGCATGACAGTGATGATGACGCCTACGAATAGCATTGCTGGGAGCCAGGGTGCCTTGGCCAACGCAGGGAAGCGTCAGAATTCCCTTTCCCTGGTGTCTGAGCATAGCACCCTGCAGGAGCCTTAAACTTATGGCTGTGAGCCAACGGCCCCCGCATTGCCAGCTCCTGCCTATAGCCATTATGACCCACCGCTACTCGGTAGGAGGAAGGATCTGGCAGAGATGTGGGCCAGAGAGGCCAGGCAAGAGGGCAAACAAGAGTGGAGCGGTCACCTGTGCAGTTAGGAGAACCCAATAACCCCTCACCTGCTGACCTTGAATCTCCATTGTGCTGTCATCGAACAGATGACGTGGATGGGGAGAGAGGTGGCGGATTCAGACACCGGCCACTTCCAGGACTGGCAAGGGCAGAGGAGGTGGGGGAGCTGTCCAACACGGGTTCAGCCAGGATGTGGGATGGAGCGGGAGCGGAGGTGCACAGTGGACCCAGCCCGTCCCAGCGGGGATTCCAGGTGTGCGATTTGTGGCTCCGGAGCTCCTGTATTTCCCTGTTGGCCTGTGAGAACTGGTGAGCAGTCAGAGCCAACCCCTAAGGGCCTTCGCGTCCCTTTCGCTATGGCAACTCCACTTGGAACACTGGCACACGTCAGCAGGTGGCGCCTAGAACCTGATCACGTCACAGAGCGCCTAACCCTCCAGGCACCGCCCAGAGGCTTCCCAGCACCCCTGGGGCGCATGTGCAGTCAAGGAGGCATAAGCAGGGCCTGATGGGCTGTGAGCAACAACTGACTACCGCTAAGAGGCGTCACTCCCCCTCCCGCTAAAGCTGATCCTGTTGGAATGCAAATGCAAGTGCACCTCAGCACACTGGGCGAGGCATAGAAACCCAAATCATCCAGCCACCTCCTGGAGGCTTTGCTACACGGCGGGCCGCGCATGCGCAGTCCTGCAACGTCAGAAGCACACCAGGCTGCTACCTAGCAAGCCAGTGAAGGGCTTCAAGTGGTCTCGGTCAAGTGAGCAGTTGCTTTTTCCAGACTAATAGGATGTCAGTCGCAGGAAAAGGAGCCACAAGGTAGAAAAGGAAGGCCCCAACCCTCCTCCCTCATATACACACCTCCTGCACAGAGAAAAGAAGCAGAGGGATTTGGGGACAGAACAGGGAGACTACAGCTTAGAGGAATGCGCACTGTTGTGCACGAGAGGACTGGGAGAGGCCAGGAGTACAGAGGCTGAGAGCAGAGGGCGAATTGGAGAAGATAGCAAGGGCCAGGAAGAGGGAGGGGGTTCTGAATTCCTCAGAGGAAGGGACGAGATGCGTCGGGAGCTGTGTAGCCTGTGAAGCTCAGATGGAGGAGGAGGAAAATGGGAAGCAGAGGCAGGGGCGAAGAGGCAGAGGCCCGGTGGCACGCGTGAGTTGATAGGAGTCTGGAGGCAGGAAGGCTAATGCTAGGAGTGGAAGCAGCAGCAAGGCAGGGGCAAGGAGGGCATGAAGAGACAATCTCAGGGAGTTTGTGGTGAAGCAAATATGAGTGCAGGGGACAAGCCTCAGGAATCAGCCGCTGATGGAAGTTGGTGGCGAGGAAGGCCAGGATGCTTGCCACGGGACGGGCGCCGTGCCCCCAAGCCCATGTACCAACGAGACGGAAATAGAGCCAGGGCATTCTGGGGCACAGGCCTCTGCCCCTCGCTGCCCACAGTGCCTTGCTTCAGGGTGTAGACCAGAGGGGTAAAGAATGCCTTCTTTGGTTGGGGTACTTCCTGGGGATAATCCCGTGGTCCTGCCGCATTCACATGTCTCCCCACATTGCATTCCGCCAAGAGTTGTTTGCAATTCAGGTCGCTCAAGCTGCACGGTACAGGGAATGGGAAACAGGTAAGGACAGCAGGGGAAGACACAAGTGCCAATGGGCTGGCCAACATGCAGGGCTGGGCTCCCTAGCCACGCCCACCACAACAATATCAGGCTTGATTCGATCAAGTCGGACCCAGTGCCCTGAAAACCCTTAGCACCTTCCAAGGCACGGTAAACTGGGTGTGCTCGCAAGTGCGTGAGTGTGTCCGTGTTTGGTTGTACGAGTGCGTGTGTGTTCCTGACACCGTACATGGGTGTACTTCCTAAACATAAGTCTGGATATGTGTAAATAGGCATCTGGATGTGGATCCAGGAGGTCCCGTCACAGTGTGTTCTGAGTGAGCATGTGGAGGCTGCGGCGAGTGACAGAGAAAGACAGAGATGGAGAGTGGGCTTGCATGTGAGAAATTTTCTGTCCATGTGCGGTGGCAGGAGTGTGTCCGATATGAAGTTGAACAGATGCAATTCAAAGTGTGTGCACGTATACTTGCTTGCTTGAAATTCCCAGGAAACCATTCATTTGGCAAGGCTGCCTTTAGTGCTGTCTGCTTCTCCAAGGTCTCCAGACATGAGTCCGGGGATGCTAAGCAGCCACTGCTGTTGGCGATCCGCATGACAGTGATGATGACGCCTACGAATAGCATTGCTGGGAGCCAGGGTGCCTTGGCCAACGCAGGGAAGCGTCAGAATTCCCTTTCCCTGGTGTCTGAGCATAGCACCCTGCAGGAGCCTTAAACTTATGGCTGTGAGCCAACGGCCCCCGCATTGCCAGCTCCTGCCTATAGCCATTATGACCCACCGCTACTCGGTAGGAGGAAGGATCTGGCAGAGATGTGGGCCAGAGAGGCCAGGCAAGAGGGCAAACAAGAGTGGAGCGGTCACCTGTGCAGTTAGGAGAACCCAATAACCCCTCACCTGCTGACCTTGAATCTCCATTGTGCTGTCATCGAACAGATGACGTGGATGGGGAGAGAGGTGGCGGATTCAGACACCGGCCACTTCCAGGACTGGCAAGGGCAGAGGAGGTGGGGGAGCTGTCCAACACGGGTTCAGCCAGGATGTGGGATGGAGCGGGAGCGGAGGTGCACAGTGGACCCAGCCCGTCCCAGCGGGGATTCCAGGTGTGCGATTTGTGGCTCCGGAGCTCCTGTATTTCCCTGTTGGCCTGTGAGAACTGGTGAGCAGTCAGAGCCAACCCCTAAGGGCCTTCGCGTCCCTTTCGCTATGGCAACTCCACTTGGAACACTGGCACACGTCAGCAGGTGGCGCCTAGAACCTGATCACGTCACAGAGCGCCTAACCCTCCAGGCACCGCCCAGAGGCTTCCCAGCACCCCTGGGGCGCATGTGCAGTCAAGGAGGCATAAGCAGGGCCTGATGGGCTGTGAGCAACAACTGACTACCGCTAAGAGGCGTCACTCCCCCTCCCGCTAAAGCTGATCCTGTTGGAATGCAAATGCAAGTGCACCTCAGCACACTGGGCGAGGCATAGAAACCCAAATCATCCAGCCACCTCCTGGAGGCTTTGCTACACGGCGGGCCGCGCATGCGCAGTCCTGCAACGTCAGAAGCACACCAGGCTGCTACCTAGCAAGCCAGTGAAGGGCTTCAAGTGGTCTCGGTCAAGTGAGCAGTTGCTTTTTCCAGACTAATAGGATGTCAGTCGCAGGAAAAGGAGCCACAAGGTAGAAAAGGAAGGCCCCAACCCTCCTCCCTCATATACACACCTCCTGCACAGAGAAAAGAAGCAGAGGGATTTGGGGACAGAACAGGGAGACTACAGCTTAGAGGAATGCGCACTGTTGTGCACGAGAGGACTGGGAGAGGCCAGGAGTACAGAGGCTGAGAGCAGAGGGCGAATTGGAGAAGATAGCAAGGGCCAGGAAGAGGGAGGGGGTTCTGAATTCCTCAGAGGAAGGGACGAGATGCGTCGGGAGCTGTGTAGCCTGTGAAGCTCAGATGGAGGAGGAGGAAAATGGGAAGCAGAGGCAGGGGCGAAGAGGCAGAGGCCCGGTGGCACGCGTGAGTTGATAGGAGTCTGGAGGCAGGAAGGCTAATGCTAGGAGTGGAAGCAGCAGCAAGGCAGGGGCAAGGAGGGCATGAAGAGACAATCTCAGGGAGTTTGTGGTGAAGCAAATATGAGTGCAGGGGACAAGCCTCAGGAACTCAGCCGCTGATGGAAGTTGGTGGCGAGGAAGGCCAGGATGCTTGCCACGGGACGGGCGCCGTGCCCCCAAGCCCATGTACCAACGAGACGGAAATAGAGCCAGGGCATTCTGGGGCACAGGCCTCTGCCCCTCGCTGCCCACAGTGCCTTGCTTCAGGGTGTAGACCAGAGGGGTAAAGAATGCCTTCTTTGGTTGGGGTACTTCCTGGGGATAATCCCGTGGTCCTGCCGCATTCACATGTCTCCCCTCATTGCATTCCGCCAAGAGTTGTTTGCAATTCAGGTCGCTCAAGCTGCACGGTACAGGGAATGGGAAACAGGTAAGGACAGCAGGGGAAGACACAAGTGCCAATGGGCTGGCCAACATGCAGGGCTGGGCTCCCTAGCCACGCCCACCACAACAATATCAGGCTTGATTCGATCAAGTCGGACCCAGTGCCCTGAAAACCCTTAGCACCTTCCAAGGCACGGTAAACTGGGTGTGCTCGCAAGTGCGTGAGTGTGTCCGTGTTTGGTTGTACGAGTGCGTGTGTGTTCCTGACACCGTACATGGGTGTACTTCCTAAACATAAGTCTGGATATGTGTAAATAGGCATCTGGATGTGGATCCAGGAGGTCCCGTCACAGTGTGTTCTGAGTGAGCATGTGGAGGCTGCGGCGAGTGACAGAGAAAGACAGAGATGGAGAGTGGGCTTGCATGTGAGAAATTTTCTGTCCATGTGCGGTGGCAGGAGTGTGTCCGATATGAAGTTGAACAGATGCAATTCAAAGTGTGTGCACGTATACTTGCTTGCTTGAAATTCCCAGGAAACCATTCATTTGGCAAGGCTGCCTTTAGTGCTGTCTGCTTCTCCAAGGTCTCCAGACATGAGTCCGGGGATGCTAAGCAGCCACTGCTGTTGGCGATCCGCATGACAGTGATGATGACGCCTACGAATAGCATTGCTGGGAGCCAGGGTGCCTTGGCCAACGCAGGGAAGCGTCAGAATTCCCTTTCCCTGGTGTCTGAGCATAGCACCCTGCAGGAGCCTTAAACTTATGGCTGTGAGCCAACGGCCCCCGCATTGCCAGCTCCTGCCTATAGCCATTATGACCCACCGCTACTCGGTAGGAGGAAGGATCTGGCAGAGATGTGGGCCAGAGAGGCCAGGCAAGAGGGCAAACAAGAGTGGAGCGGTCACCTGTGCAGTTAGGAGAACCCAATAACCCCTCACCTGCTGACCTTGAATCTCCATTGTGCTGTCATCGAACAGATGACGTGGATGGGGAGAGAGGTGGCGGATTCAGACACCGGCCACTTCCAGGACTGGCAAGGGCAGAGGAGGTGGGGGAGCTGTCCAACACGGGTTCAGCCAGGATGTGGGATGGAGCGGGAGCGGAGGTGCACAGTGGACCCAGCCCGTCCCAGCGGGGATTCCAGGTGTGCGATTTGTGGCTCCGGAGCTCCTGTATTTCCCTGTTGGCCTGTGAGAACTGGTGAGCAGTCAGAGCCAACCCCTAAGGGCCTTCGCGTCCCTTTCGCTATGGCAACTCCACTTGGAACACTGGCACACGTCAGCAGGTGGCGCCTAGAACCTGATCACGTCACAGAGCGCCTAACCCTCCAGGCACCGCCCAGAGGCTTCCCAGCACCCCTGGGGCGCATGTGCAGTCAAGGAGGCATAAGCAGGGCCTGATGGGCTGTGAGCAACAACTGACTACCGCTAAGAGGCGTCACTCCCCCTCCCGCTAAAGCTGATCCTGTTGGAATGCAAATGCAAGTGCACCTCAGCACACTGGGCGAGGCATAGAAACCCAAATCATCCAGCCACCTCCTGGAGGCTTTGCTACACGGCGGGCCGCGCATGCGCAGTCCTGCAACGTCAGAAGCACACCAGGCTGCTACCTAGCAAGCCAGTGAAGGGCTTCAAGTGGTCTCGGTCAAGTGAGCAGTTGCTTTTTCCAGACTAATAGGATGTCAGTCGCAGGAAAAGGAGCCACAAGGTAGAAAAGGAAGGCCCCAACCCTCCTCCCTCATATACACACCTCCTGCACAGAGAAAAGAAGCAGAGGGATTTGGGGACAGAACAGGGAGACTACAGCTTAGAGGAATGCGCACTGTTGTGCACGAGAGGACTGGGAGAGGCCAGGAGTACAGAGGCTGAGAGCAGAGGGCGAATTGGAGAAGATAGCAAGGGCCAGGAAGAGGGAGGGGGTTCTGAATTCCTCAGAGGAAGGGACGAGATGCGTCGGGAGCTGTGTAGCCTGTGAAGCTCAGATGGAGGAGGAGGAAAATGGGAAGCAGAGGCAGGGGCGAAGAGGCAGAGGCCCGGTGGCACGCGTGAGTTGATAGGAGTCTGGAGGCAGGAAGGCTAATGCTAGGAGTGGAAGCAGCAGCAAGGCAGGGGCAAGGAGGGCATGAAGAGACAATCTCAGGGAGTTTGTGGTGAAGCAAATATGAGTGCAGGGGACAAGCCTCAGGAAATCAGCCGCTGATGGAAGTTGGTGGCGAGGAAGGCCAGGATGCTTGCCACGGGACGGGCGCCGTGCCCCCAAGCCCATGTACCAACGAGACGGAAATAGAGCCAGGGCATTCTGGGGCACAGGCCTCTGCCCCTCGCTGCCCACAGTGCCTTGCTTCAGGGTGTAGACCAGAGGGGTAAAGAATGCCTTCTTTGGTTGGGGTACGTCCTCGGGATAATCCCGTGGTCCTGCCGCATTCACATGTCTCCCCACATTGCATTCCGCCAAGAGTTGTTTGCAATTCAGGTCGCTCAAGCTGCACGGTACAGGGAATGGGAAACAGGTAAGGACAGCAGGGGAAGACACAAGTGCCAATGGGCTGGCCAACATGCAGGGCTGGGCTCCCTAGCCACGCCCACCACAACAATATCAGGCTTGATTCGATCAAGTCGGACCCAGTGCCCTGAAAACCCTTAGCACCTTCCAAGGCACGGTAAACTGGGTGTGCTCGCAAGTGCGTGAGTGTGTCCGTGTTTGGTTGTACGAGTGCGTGTGTGTTCCTGACACCGTACATGGGTGTACTTCCTAAACATAAGTCTGGATATGTGTAAATAGGCATCTGGATGTGGATCCAGGAGGTCCCGTCACAGTGTGTTCTGAGTGAGCATGTGGAGGCTGCGGCGAGTGACAGAGAAAGACAGAGATGGAGAGTGGGCTTGCATGTGAGAAATTTTCTGTCCATGTGCGGTGGCAGGAGTGTGTCCGATATGAAGTTGAACAGATGCAATTCAAAGTGTGTGCACGTATACTTGCTTGCTTGAAATTCCCAGGAAACCATTCATTTGGCAAGGCTGCCTTTAGTGCTGTCTGCTTCTCCAAGGTCTCCAGACATGAGTCCGGGGATGCTAAGCAGCCACTGCTGTTGGCGATCCGCATGACAGTGATGATGACGCCTACGAATAGCATTGCTGGGAGCCAGGGTGCCTTGGCCAACGCAGGGAAGCGTCAGAATTCCCTTTCCCTGGTGTCTGAGCATAGCACCCTGCAGGAGCCTTAAACTTATGGCTGTGAGCCAACGGCCCCCGCATTGCCAGCTCCTGCCTATAGCCATTATGACCCACCGCTACTCGGTAGGAGGAAGGATCTGGCAGAGATGTGGGCCAGAGAGGCCAGGCAAGAGGGCAAACAAGAGTGGAGCGGTCACCTGTGCAGTTAGGAGAACCCAATAACCCCTCACCTGCTGACCTTGAATCTCCATTGTGCTGTCATCGAACAGATGACGTGGATGGGGAGAGAGGTGGCGGATTCAGACACCGGCCACTTCCAGGACTGGCAAGGGCAGAGGAGGTGGGGGAGCTGTCCAACACGGGTTCAGCCAGGATGTGGGATGGAGCGGGAGCGGAGGTGCACAGTGGACCCAGCCCGTCCCAGCGGGGATTCCAGGTGTGCGATTTGTGGCTCCGGAGCTCCTGTATTTCCCTGTTGGCCTGTGAGAACTGGTGAGCAGTCAGAGCCAACCCCTAAGGGCCTTCGCGTCCCTTTCGCTATGGCAACTCCACTTGGAACACTGGCACACGTCAGCAGGTGGCGCCTAGAACCTGATCACGTCACAGAGCGCCTAACCCTCCAGGCACCGCCCAGAGGCTTCCCAGCACCCCTGGGGCGCATGTGCAGTCAAGGAGGCATAAGCAGGGCCTGATGGGCTGTGAGCAACAACTGACTACCGCTAAGAGGCGTCACTCCCCCTCCCGCTAAAGCTGATCCTGTTGGAATGCAAATGCAAGTGCACCTCAGCACACTGGGCGAGGCATAGAAACCCAAATCATCCAGCCACCTCCTGGAGGCTTTGCTACACGGCGGGCCGCGCATGCGCAGTCCTGCAACGTCAGAAGCACACCAGGCTGCTACCTAGCAAGCCAGTGAAGGGCTTCAAGTGGTCTCGGTCAAGTGAGCAGTTGCTTTTTCCAGACTAATAGGATGTCAGTCGCAGGAAAAGGAGCCACAAGGTAGAAAAGGAAGGCCCCAACCCTCCTCCCTCATATACACACCTCCTGCACAGAGAAAAGAAGCAGAGGGATTTGGGGACAGAACAGGGAGACTACAGCTTAGAGGAATGCGCACTGTTGTGCACGAGAGGACTGGGAGAGGCCAGGAGTACAGAGGCTGAGAGCAGAGGGCGAATTGGAGAAGATAGCAAGGGCCAGGAAGAGGGAGGGGGTTCTGAATTCCTCAGAGGAAGGGACGAGATGCGTCGGGAGCTGTGTAGCCTGTGAAGCTCAGATGGAGGAGGAGGAAAATGGGAAGCAGAGGCAGGGGCGAAGAGGCAGAGGCCCGGTGGCACGCGTGAGTTGATAGGAGTCTGGAGGCAGGAAGGCTAATGCTAGGAGTGGAAGCAGCAGCAAGGCAGGGGCAAGGAGGGCATGAAGAGACAATCTCAGGGAGTTTGTGGTGAAGCAAATATGAGTGCAGGGGACAAGCCTCAGGAACTCAGCCGCTGATGGAAGTTGGTGGCGAGGAAGGCCAGGATGCTTGCCACGGGACGGGCGCCGTGCCCCCAAGCCCATGTACCAACGAGACGGAAATAGAGCCAGGGCATTCTGGGGCACAGGCCTCTGCCCCTCGCTGCCCACAGTGCCTTGCTTCAGGGTGTAGACCAGAGGGGTAAAGAATGCCTTCTTTGGTTGGGGTACTTCCTGGGGATAATCCCGTGGTCCTGCCGCATTCACATGTCTCCCCTCATTGCATTCCGCCAAGAGTTGTTTGCAATTCAGGTCGCTCAAGCTGCACGGTACAGGGAATGGGAAACAGGTAAGGACAGCAGGGGAAGACACAAGTGCCAATGGGCTGGCCAACATGCAGGGCTGGGCTCCCTAGCCACGCCCACCACAACAATATCAGGCTTGATTCGATCAAGTCGGACCCAGTGCCCTGAAAACCCTTAGCACCTTCCAAGGCACGGTAAACTGGGTGTGCTCGCAAGTGCGTGAGTGTGTCCGTGTTTGGTTGTACGAGTGCGTGTGTGTTCCTGACACCGTACATGGGTGTACTTCCTAAACATAAGTCTGGATATGTGTAAATAGGCATCTGGATGTGGATCCAGGAGGTCCCGTCACAGTGTGTTCTGAGTGAGCATGTGGAGGCTGCGGCGAGTGACAGAGAAAGACAGAGATGGAGAGTGGGCTTGCATGTGAGAAATTTTCTGTCCATGTGCGGTGGCAGGAGTGTGTCCGATATGAAGTTGAACAGATGCAATTCAAAGTGTGTGCACGTATACTTGCTTGCTTGAAATTCCCAGGAAACCATTCATTTGGCAAGGCTGCCTTTAGTGCTGTCTGCTTCTCCAAGGTCTCCAGACATGAGTCCGGGGATGCTAAGCAGCCACTGCTGTTGGCGATCCGCATGACAGTGATGATGACGCCTACGAATAGCATTGCTGGGAGCCAGGGTGCCTTGGCCAACGCAGGGAAGCGTCAGAATTCCCTTTCCCTGGTGTCTGAGCATAGCACCCTGCAGGAGCCTTAAACTTATGGCTGTGAGCCAACGGCCCCCGCATTGCCAGCTCCTGCCTATAGCCATTATGACCCACCGCTACTCGGTAGGAGGAAGGATCTGGCAGAGATGTGGGCCAGAGAGGCCAGGCAAGAGGGCAAACAAGAGTGGAGCGGTCACCTGTGCAGTTAGGAGAACCCAATAACCCCTCACCTGCTGACCTTGAATCTCCATTGTGCTGTCATCGAACAGATGACGTGGATGGGGAGAGAGGTGGCGGATTCAGACACCGGCCACTTCCAGGACTGGCAAGGGCAGAGGAGGTGGGGGAGCTGTCCAACACGGGTTCAGCCAGGATGTGGGATGGAGCGGGAGCGGAGGTGCACAGTGGACCCAGCCCGTCCCAGCGGGGATTCCAGGTGTGCGATTTGTGGCTCCGGAGCTCCTGTATTTCCCTGTTGGCCTGTGAGAACTGGTGAGCAGTCAGAGCCAACCCCTAAGGGCCTTCGCGTCCCTTTCGCTATGGCAACTCCACTTGGAACACTGGCACACGTCAGCAGGTGGCGCCTAGAACCTGATCACGTCACAGAGCGCCTAACCCTCCAGGCACCGCCCAGAGGCTTCCCAGCACCCCTGGGGCGCATGTGCAGTCAAGGAGGCATAAGCAGGGCCTGATGGGCTGTGAGCAACAACTGACTACCGCTAAGAGGCGTCACTCCCCCTCCCGCTAAAGCTGATCCTGTTGGAATGCAAATGCAAGTGCACCTCAGCACACTGGGCGAGGCATAGAAACCCAAATCATCCAGCCACCTCCTGGAGGCTTTGCTACACGGCGGGCCGCGCATGCGCAGTCCTGCAACGTCAGAAGCACACCAGGCTGCTACCTAGCAAGCCAGTGAAGGGCTTCAAGTGGTCTCGGTCAAGTGAGCAGTTGCTTTTTCCAGACTAATAGGATGTCAGTCGCAGGAAAAGGAGCCACAAGGTAGAAAAGGAAGGCCCCAACCCTCCTCCCTCATATACACACCTCCTGCACAGAGAAAAGAAGCAGAGGGATTTGGGGACAGAACAGGGAGACTACAGCTTAGAGGAATGCGCACTGTTGTGCACGAGAGGACTGGGAGAGGCCAGGAGTACAGAGGCTGAGAGCAGAGGGCGAATTGGAGAAGATAGCAAGGGCCAGGAAGAGGGAGGGGGTTCTGAATTCCTCAGAGGAAGGGACGAGATGCGTCGGGAGCTGTGTAGCCTGTGAAGCTCAGATGGAGGAGGAGGAAAATGGGAAGCAGAGGCAGGGGCGAAGAGGCAGAGGCCCGGTGGCACGCGTGAGTTGATAGGAGTCTGGAGGCAGGAAGGCTAATGCTAGGAGTGGAAGCAGCAGCAAGGCAGGGGCAAGGAGGGCATGAAGAGACAATCTCAGGGAGTTTGTGGTGAAGCAAATATGAGTGCAGGGGACAAGCCTCAGGAACTCAGCCGCTGATGGAAGTTGGTGGCGAGGAAGGCCAGGATGCTTGCCACGGGACGGGCGCCGTGCCCCCAAGCCCATGTACCAACGAGACGGAAATAGAGCCAGGGCATTCTGGGGCACAGGCCTCTGCCCCTCGCTGCCCACAGTGCCTTGCTTCAGGGTGTAGACCAGAGGGGTAAAGAATGCCTTCTTTGGTTGGGGTACTTCCTGGGGATAATCCCGTGGTCCTGCCGCATTCACATGTCTCCCCTCATTGCATTCCGCCAAGAGTTGTTTGCAATTCAGGTCGCTCAAGCTGCACGGTACAGGGAATGGGAAACAGGTAAGGACAGCAGGGGAAGACACAAGTGCCAATGGGCTGGCCAACATGCAGGGCTGGGCTCCCTAGCCACGCCCACCACAACAATATCAGGCTTGATTCGATCAAGTCGGACCCAGTGCCCTGAAAACCCTTAGCACCTTCCAAGGCACGGTAAACTGGGTGTGCTCGCAAGTGCGTGAGTGTGTCCGTGTTTGGTTGTACGAGTGCGTGTGTGTTCCTGACACCGTACATGGGTGTACTTCCTAAACATAAGTCTGGATATGTGTAAATAGGCATCTGGATGTGGATCCAGGAGGTCCCGTCACAGTGTGTTCTGAGTGAGCATGTGGAGGCTGCGGCGAGTGACAGAGAAAGACAGAGATGGAGAGTGGGCTTGCATGTGAGAAATTTTCTGTCCATGTGCGGTGGCAGGAGTGTGTCCGATATGAAGTTGAACAGATGCAATTCAAAGTGTGTGCACGTATACTTGCTTGCTTGAAATTCCCAGGAAACCATTCATTTGGCAAGGCTGCCTTTAGTGCTGTCTGCTTCTCCAAGGTCTCCAGACATGAGTCCGGGGATGCTAAGCAGCCACTGCTGTTGGCGATCCGCATGACAGTGATGATGACGCCTACGAATAGCATTGCTGGGAGCCAGGGTGCCTTGGCCAACGCAGGGAAGCGTCAGAATTCCCTTTCCCTGGTGTCTGAGCATAGCACCCTGCAGGAGCCTTAAACTTATGGCTGTGAGCCAACGGCCCCCGCATTGCCAGCTCCTGCCTATAGCCATTATGACCCACCGCTACTCGGTAGGAGGAAGGATCTGGCAGAGATGTGGGCCAGAGAGGCCAGGCAAGAGGGCAAACAAGAGTGGAGCGGTCACCTGTGCAGTTAGGAGAACCCAATAACCCCTCACCTGCTGACCTTGAATCTCCATTGTGCTGTCATCGAACAGATGACGTGGATGGGGAGAGAGGTGGCGGATTCAGACACCGGCCACTTCCAGGACTGGCAAGGGCAGAGGAGGTGGGGGAGCTGTCCAACACGGGTTCAGCCAGGATGTGGGATGGAGCGGGAGCGGAGGTGCACAGTGGACCCAGCCCGTCCCAGCGGGGATTCCAGGTGTGCGATTTGTGGCTCCGGAGCTCCTGTATTTCCCTGTTGGCCTGTGAGAACTGGTGAGCAGTCAGAGCCAACCCCTAAGGGCCTTCGCGTCCCTTTCGCTATGGCAACTCCACTTGGAACACTGGCACACGTCAGCAGGTGGCGCCTAGAACCTGATCACGTCACAGAGCGCCTAACCCTCCAGGCACCGCCCAGAGGCTTCCCAGCACCCCTGGGGCGCATGTGCAGTCAAGGAGGCATAAGCAGGGCCTGATGGGCTGTGAGCAACAACTGACTACCGCTAAGAGGCGTCACTCCCCCTCCCGCTAAAGCTGATCCTGTTGGAATGCAAATGCAAGTGCACCTCAGCACACTGGGCGAGGCATAGAAACCCAAATCATCCAGCCACCTCCTGGAGGCTTTGCTACACGGCGGGCCGCGCATGCGCAGTCCTGCAACGTCAGAAGCACACCAGGCTGCTACCTAGCAAGCCAGTGAAGGGCTTCAAGTGGTCTCGGTCAAGTGAGCAGTTGCTTTTTCCAGACTAATAGGATGTCAGTCGCAGGAAAAGGAGCCACAAGGTAGAAAAGGAAGGCCCCAACCCTCCTCCCTCATATACACACCTCCTGCACAGAGAAAAGAAGCAGAGGGATTTGGGGACAGAACAGGGAGACTACAGCTTAGAGGAATGCGCACTGTTGTGCACGAGAGGACTGGGAGAGGCCAGGAGTACAGAGGCTGAGAGCAGAGGGCGAATTGGAGAAGATAGCAAGGGCCAGGAAGAGGGAGGGGGTTCTGAATTCCTCAGAGGAAGGGACGAGATGCGTCGGGAGCTGTGTAGCCTGTGAAGCTCAGATGGAGGAGGAGGAAAATGGGAAGCAGAGGCAGGGGCGAAGAGGCAGAGGCCCGGTGGCACGCGTGAGTTGATAGGAGTCTGGAGGCAGGAAGGCTAATGCTAGGAGTGGAAGCAGCAGCAAGGCAGGGGCAAGGAGGGCATGAAGAGACAATCTCAGGGAGTTTGTGGTGAAGCAAATATGAGTGCAGGGGACAAGCCTCAGGAACTCAGCCGCTGATGGAAGTTGGTGGCGAGGAAGGCCAGGATGCTTGCCACGGGACGGGCGCCGTGCCCCCAAGCCCATGTACCAACGAGACGGAAATAGAGCCAGGGCATTCTGGGGCACAGGCCTCTGCCCCTCGCTGCCCACAGTGCCTTGCTTCAGGGTGTAGACCAGAGGGGTAAAGAATGCCTTCTTTGGTTGGGGTACTTCCTGGGGATAATCCCGTGGTCCTGCCGCATTCACATGTCTCCCCTCATTGCATTCCGCCAAGAGTTGTTTGCAATTCAGGTCGCTCAAGCTGCACGGTACAGGGAATGGGAAACAGGTAAGGACAGCAGGGGAAGACACAAGTGCCAATGGGCTGGCCAACATGCAGGGCTGGGCTCCCTAGCCACGCCCACCACAACAATATCAGGCTTGATTCGATCAAGTCGGACCCAGTGCCCTGAAAACCCTTAGCACCTTCCAAGGCACGGTAAACTGGGTGTGCTCGCAAGTGCGTGAGTGTGTCCGTGTTTGGTTGTACGAGTGCGTGTGTGTTCCTGACACCGTACATGGGTGTACTTCCTAAACATAAGTCTGGATATGTGTAAATAGGCATCTGGATGTGGATCCAGGAGGTCCCGTCACAGTGTGTTCTGAGTGAGCATGTGGAGGCTGCGGCGAGTGACAGAGAAAGACAGAGATGGAGAGTGGGCTTGCATGTGAGAAATTTTCTGTCCATGTGCGGTGGCAGGAGTGTGTCCGATATGAAGTTGAACAGATGCAATTCAAAGTGTGTGCACGTATACTTGCTTGCTTGAAATTCCCAGGAAACCATTCATTTGGCAAGGCTGCCTTTAGTGCTGTCTGCTTCTCCAAGGTCTCCAGACATGAGTCCGGGGATGCTAAGCAGCCACTGCTGTTGGCGATCCGCATGACAGTGATGATGACGCCTACGAATAGCATTGCTGGGAGCCAGGGTGCCTTGGCCAACGCAGGGAAGCGTCAGAATTCCCTTTCCCTGGTGTCTGAGCATAGCACCCTGCAGGAGCCTTAAACTTATGGCTGTGAGCCAACGGCCCCCGCATTGCCAGCTCCTGCCTATAGCCATTATGACCCACCGCTACTCGGTAGGAGGAAGGATCTGGCAGAGATGTGGGCCAGAGAGGCCAGGCAAGAGGGCAAACAAGAGTGGAGCGGTCACCTGTGCAGTTAGGAGAACCCAATAACCCCTCACCTGCTGACCTTGAATCTCCATTCTGCTGTCATCGAACAGATGACGTGGATGGGGAGAGAGGTGGCGGATTCAGACACCGGCCACTTCCAGGACTGGCAAGGGCAGAGGAGGTGGGGGAGCTGTCCAACACGGGTTCAGCCAGGATGTGGGATGGAGCGGGAGCGGAGGTGCACAGTGGACCCAGCCCGTCCCAGCGGGGATTCCAGGTGTGCGATTTGTGGCTCCGGAGCTCCTGTATTTCCCTGTTGGCCTGTGAGAACTGGTGAGCAGTCAGAGCCAACCCCTAAGGGCCTTCGCGTCCCTTTCGCTATGGCAACTCCACTTGGAACACTGGCACACGTCAGCAGGTGGCGCCTAGAACCTGATCACGTCACAGAGCGCCTAACCCTCCAGGCACCGCCCAGAGGCTTCCCAGCACCCCTGGGGCGCATGTGCAGTCAAGGAGGCATAAGCAGGGCCTGATGGGCTGTGAGCAACAACTGACTACCGCTAAGAGGCGTCACTCCCCCTCCCGCTAAAGCTGATCCTGTTGGAATGCAAATGCAAGTGCACCTCAGCACACTGGGCGAGGCATAGAAACCCAAATCATCCAGCCACCTCCTGGAGGCTTTGCTACACGGCGGGCCGCGCATGCGCAGTCCTGCAACGTCAGAAGCACACCAGGCTGCTACCTAGCAAGCCAGTGAAGGGCTTCAAGTGGTCTCGGTCAAGTGAGCAGTTGCTTTTTCCAGACTAATAGGATGTCAGTCGCAGGAAAAGGAGCCACAAGGTAGAAAAGGAAGGCCCCAACCCTCCTCCCTCATATACACACCTCCTGCACAGAGAAAAGAAGCAGAGGGATTTGGGGACAGAACAGGGAGACTACAGCTTAGAGGAATGCGCACTGTTGTGCACGAGAGGACTGGGAGAGGCCAGGAGTACAGAGGCTGAGAGCAGAGGGCGAATTGGAGAAGATAGCAAGGGCCAGGAAGAGGGAGGGGGTTCTGAATTCCTCAGAGGAAGGGACGAGATGCGTCGGGAGCTGTGTAGCCTGTGAAGCTCAGATGGAGGAGGAGGAAAATGGGAAGCAGAGGCAGGGGCGAAGAGGCAGAGGCCCGGTGGCACGCGTGAGTTGATAGGAGTCTGGAGGCAGGAAGGCTAATGCTAGGAGTGGAAGCAGCAGCAAGGCAGGGGCAAGGAGGGCATGAAGAGACAATCTCAGGGAGTTTGTGGTGAAGCAAATATGAGTGCAGGGGACAAGCCTCAGGAACTCAGCCGCTGATGGAAGTTGGTGGCGAGGAAGGCCAGGATGCTTGCCACGGGACGGGCGCCGTGCCCCCAAGCCCATGTACCAACGAGACGGAAATAGAGCCAGGGCATTCTGGGGCACAGGCCTCTGCCCCTCGCTGCCCACAGTGCCTTGCTTCAGGGTGTAGACCAGAGGGGTAAAGAATGCCTTCTTTGGTTGGGGTACTTCCTGGGGATAATCCCGTGGTCCTGCCGCATTCACATGTCTCCCCTCATTGCATTCCGCCAAGAGTTGTTTGCAATTCAGGTCGCTCAAGCTGCACGGTACAGGGAATGGGAAACAGGTAAGGACAGCAGGGGAAGACACAAGTGCCAATGGGCTGGCCAACATGCAGGGCTGGGCTCCCTAGCCACGCCCACCACAACAATATCAGGCTTGATTCGATCAAGTCGGACCCAGTGCCCTGAAAACCCTTAGCACCTTCCAAGGCACGGTAAACTGGGTGTGCTCGCAAGTGCGTGAGTGTGTCCGTGTTTGGTTGTACGAGTGCGTGTGTGTTCCTGACACCGTACATGGGTGTACTTCCTAAACATAAGTCTGGATATGTGTAAATAGGCATCTGGATGTGGATCCAGGAGGTCCCGTCACAGTGTGTTCTGAGTGAGCATGTGGAGGCTGCGGCGAGTGACAGAGAAAGACAGAGATGGAGAGTGGGCTTGCATGTGAGAAATTTTCTGTCCATGTGCGGTGGCAGGAGTGTGTCCGATATGAAGTTGAACAGATGCAATTCAAAGTGTGTGCACGTATACTTGCTTGCTTGAAATTCCCAGGAAACCATTCATTTGGCAAGGCTGCCTTTAGTGCTGTCTGCTTCTCCAAGGTCTCCAGACATGAGTCCGGGGATGCTAAGCAGCCACTGCTGTTGGCGATCCGCATGACAGTGATGATGACGCCTACGAATAGCATTGCTGGGAGCCAGGGTGCCTTGGCCAACGCAGGGAAGCGTCAGAATTCCCTTTCCCTGGTGTCTGAGCATAGCACCCTGCAGGAGCCTTAAACTTATGGCTGTGAGCCAACGGCCCCCGCATTGCCAGCTCCTGCCTATAGCCATTATGACCCACCGCTACTCGGTAGGAGGAAGGATCTGGCAGAGATGTGGGCCAGAGAGGCCAGGCAAGAGGGCAAACAAGAGTGGAGCGGTCACCTGTGCAGTTAGGAGAACCCAATAACCCCTCACCTGCTGACCTTGAATCTCCATTCTGCTGTCATCGAACAGATGACGTGGATGGGGAGAGAGGTGGCGGATTCAGACACCGGCCACTTCCAGGACTGGCAAGGGCAGAGGAGGTGGGGGAGCTGTCCAACACGGGTTCAGCCAGGATGTGGGATGGAGCGGGAGCGGAGGTGCACAGTGGACCCAGCCCGTCCCAGCGGGGATTCCAGGTGTGCGATTTGTGGCTCCGGAGCTCCTGTATTTCCCTGTTGGCCTGTGAGAACTGGTGAGCAGTCAGAGCCAACCCCTAAGGGCCTTCGCGTCCCTTTCGCTATGGCAACTCCACTTGGAACACTGGCACACGTCAGCAGGTGGCGCCTAGAACCTGATCACGTCACAGAGCGCCTAACCCTCCAGGCACCGCCCAGAGGCTTCCCAGCACCCCTGGGGCGCATGTGCAGTCAAGGAGGCATAAGCAGGGCCTGATGGGCTGTGAGCAACAACTGACTACCGCTAAGAGGCGTCACTCCCCCTCCCGCTAAAGCTGATCCTGTTGGAATGCAAATGCAAGTGCACCTCAGCACACTGGGCGAGGCATAGAAACCCAAATCATCCAGCCACCTCCTGGAGGCTTTGCTACACGGCGGGCCGCGCATGCGCAGTCCTGCAACGTCAGAAGCACACCAGGCTGCTACCTAGCAAGCCAGTGAAGGGCTTCAAGTGGTCTCGGTCAAGTGAGCAGTTGCTTTTTCCAGACTAATAGGATGTCAGTCGCAGGAAAAGGAGCCACAAGGTAGAAAAGGAAGGCCCCAACCCTCCTCCCTCATATACACACCTCCTGCACAGAGAAAAGAAGCAGAGGGATTTGGGGACAGAACAGGGAGACTACAGCTTAGAGGAATGCGGACTGTTGTGCACGAGAGGACTGGGAGAGGCCAGGAGTACAGAGGCTGAGAGCAGAGGGCGAATTGGAGAAGATAGCAAGGGCCAGGAAGAGGGAGGGGGTTCTGAATTCCTCAGAGGAAGGGACGAGATGCGTCGGGAGCTGTGTAGCCTGTGAAGCTCAGATGGAGGAGGAGGAAAATGGGAAGCAGAGGCAGGGGCGAAGAGGCAGAGGCCCGGTGGCACGCGTGAGTTGATAGGAGTCTGGAGGCAGGAAGGCTAATGCTAGGAGTGGAAGCAGCAGCAAGGCAGGGGCAAGGAGGGCATGAAGAGACAATCTCAGGGAGTTTGTGGTGAAGCAAATATGAGTGCAGGGGACAAGCCTCAGGAACTCAGCCGCTGATGGAAGTTGGTGGCGAGGAAGGCCAGGATGCTTGCCACGGGACGGGCGCCGTGCCCCCAAGCCCATGTACCAACGAGACGGAAATAGAGCCAGGGCATTCTGGGGCACAGGCCTCTGCCCCTCGCTGCCCACAGTGCCTTGCTTCAGGGTGTAGACCAGAGGGGTAAAGAATGCCTTCTTTGGTTGGGGTACTTCCTGGGGATAATCCCGTGGTCCTGCCGCATTCACATGTCTCCCCTCATTGCATTCCGCCAAGAGTTGTTTGCAATTCAGGTCGCTCAAGCTGCACGGTACAGGGAATGGGAAACAGGTAAGGACAGCAGGGGAAGACACAAGTGCCAATGGGCTGGCCAACATGCAGGGCTGGGCTCCCTAGCCACGCCCACCACAACAATATCAGGCTTGATTCGATCAAGTCGGACCCAGTGCCCTGAAAACCCTTAGCACCTTCCAAGGCACGGTAAACTGGGTGTGCTCGCAAGTGCGTGAGTGTGTCCGTGTTTGGTTGTACGAGTGCGTGTGTGTTCCTGACACCGTACATGGGTGTACTTCCTAAACATAAGTCTGGATATGTGTAAATAGGCATCTGGATGTGGATCCAGGAGGTCCCGTCACAGTGTGTTCTGAGTGAGCATGTGGAGGCTGCGGCGAGTGACAGAGAAAGACAGAGATGGAGAGTGGGCTTGCATGTGAGAAATTTTCTGTCCATGTGCGGTGGCAGGAGTGTGTCCGATATGAAGTTGAACAGATGCAATTCAAAGTGTGTGCACGTATACTTGCTTGCTTGAAATTCCCAGGAAACCATTCATTTGGCAAGGCTGCCTTTAGTGCTGTCTGCTTCTCCAAGGTCTCCAGACATGAGTCCGGGGATGCTAAGCAGCCACTGCTGTTGGCGATCCGCATGACAGTGATGATGACGCCTACGAATAGCATTGCTGGGAGCCAGGGTGCCTTGGCCAACGCAGGGAAGCGTCAGAATTCCCTTTCCCTGGTGTCTGAGCATAGCACCCTGCAGGAGCCTTAAACTTATGGCTGTGAGCCAACGGCCCCCGCATTGCCAGCTCCTGCCTATAGCCATTATGACCCACCGCTACTCGGTAGGAGGAAGGATCTGGCAGAGATGTGGGCCAGAGAGGCCAGGCAAGAGGGCAAACAAGAGTGGAGCGGTCACCTGTGCAGTTAGGAGAACCCAATAACCCCTCACCTGCTGACCTTGAATCTCCATTCTGCTGTCATCGAACAGATGACGTGGATGGGGAGAGAGGTGGCGGATTCAGACACCGGCCACTTCCAGGACTGGCAAGGGCAGAGGAGGTGGGGGAGCTGTCCAACACGGGTTCAGCCAGGATGTGGGATGGAGCGGGAGCGGAGGTGCACAGTGGACCCAGCCCGTCCCAGCGGGGATTCCAGGTGTGCGATTTGTGGCTCCGGAGCTCCTGTATTTCCCTGTTGGCCTGTGAGAACTGGTGAGCAGTCAGAGCCAACCCCTAAGGGCCTTCGCGTCCCTTTCGCTATGGCAACTCCACTTGGAACACTGGCACACGTCAGCAGGTGGCGCCTAGAACCTGATCACGTCACAGAGCGCCTAACCCTCCAGGCACCGCCCAGAGGCTTCCCAGCACCCCTGGGGCGCATGTGCAGTCAAGGAGGCATAAGCAGGGCCTGATGGGCTGTGAGCAACAACTGACTACCGCTAAGAGGCGTCACTCCCCCTCCCGCTAAAGCTGATCCTGTTGGAATGCAAATGCAAGTGCACCTCAGCACACTGGGCGAGGCATAGAAACCCAAATCATCCAGCCACCTCCTGGAGGCTTTGCTACACGGCGGGCCGCGCATGCGCAGTCCTGCAACGTCAGAAGCACACCAGGCTGCTACCTAGCAAGCCAGTGAAGGGCTTCAAGTGGTCTCGGTCAAGTGAGCAGTTGCTTTTTCCAGACTAATAGGATGTCAGTCGCAGGAAAAGGAGCCACAAGGTAGAAAAGGAAGGCCCCAACCCTCCTCCCTCATATACACACCTCCTGCACAGAGAAAAGAAGCAGAGGGATTTGGGGACAGAACAGGGAGACTACAGCTTAGAGGAATGCGGACTGTTGTGCACGAGAGGACTGGGAGAGGCCAGGAGTACAGAGGCTGAGAGCAGAGGGCGAATTGGAGAAGATAGCAAGGGCCAGGAAGAGGGAGGGGGTTCTGAATTCCTCAGAGGAAGGGACGAGATGCGTCGGGAGCTGTGTAGCCTGTGAAGCTCAGATGGAGGAGGAGGAAAATGGGAAGCAGAGGCAGGGGCGAAGAGGCAGAGGCCCGGTGGCACGCGTGAGTTGATAGGAGTCTGGAGGCAGGAAGGCTAATGCTAGGAGTGGAAGCAGCAGCAAGGCAGGGGCAAGGAGGGCATGAAGAGACAATCTCAGGGAGTTTGTGGTGAAGCAAATATGAGTGCAGGGGACAAGCCTCAGGAACTCAGCCGCTGATGGAAGTTGGTGGCGAGGAAGGCCAGGATGCTTGCCACGGGACGGGCGCCGTGCCCCCAAGCCCATGTACCAACGAGACGGAAATAGAGCCAGGGCATTCTGGGGCACAGGCCTCTGCCCCTCGCTGCCCACAGTGCCTTGCTTCAGGGTGTAGACCAGAGGGGTAAAGAATGCCTTCTTTGGTTGGGGTACTTCCTGGGGATAATCCCGTGGTCCTGCCGCATTCACATGTCTCCCCTCATTGCATTCCGCCAAGAGTTGTTTGCAATTCAGGTCGCTCAAGCTGCACGGTACAGGGAATGGGAAACAGGTAAGGACAGCAGGGGAAGACACAAGTGCCAATGGGCTGGCCAACATGCAGGGCTGGGCTCCCTAGCCACGCCCACCACAACAATATCAGGCTTGATTCGATCAAGTCGGACCCAGTGCCCTGAAAACCCTTAGCACCTTCCAAGGCACGGTAAACTGGGTGTGCTCGCAAGTGCGTGAGTGTGTCCGTGTTTGGTTGTACGAGTGCGTGTGTGTTCCTGACACCGTACATGGGTGTACTTCCTAAACATAAGTCTGGATATGTGTAAATAGGCATCTGGATGTGGATCCAGGAGGTCCCGTCACAGTGTGTTCTGAGTGAGCATGTGGAGGCTGCGGCGAGTGACAGAGAAAGACAGAGATGGAGAGTGGGCTTGCATGTGAGAAATTTTCTGTCCATGTGCGGTGGCAGGAGTGTGTCCGATATGAAGTTGAACAGATGCAATTCAAAGTGTGTGCACGTATACTTGCTTGCTTGAAATTCCCAGGAAACCATTCATTTGGCAAGGCTGCCTTTAGTGCTGTCTGCTTCTCCAAGGTCTCCAGACATGAGTCCGGGGATGCTAAGCAGCCACTGCTGTTGGCGATCCGCATGACAGTGATGATGACGCCTACGAATAGCATTGCTGGGAGCCAGGGTGCCTTGGCCAACGCAGGGAAGCGTCAGAATTCCCTTTCCCTGGTGTCTGAGCATAGCACCCTGCAGGAGCCTTAAACTTATGGCTGTGAGCCAACGGCCCCCGCATTGCCAGCTCCTGCCTATAGCCATTATGACCCACCGCTACTCGGTAGGAGGAAGGATCTGGCAGAGATGTGGGCCAGAGAGGCCAGGCAAGAGGGCAAACAAGAGTGGAGCGGTCACCTGTGCAGTTAGGAGAACCCAATAACCCCTCACCTGCTGACCTTGAATCTCCATTCTGCTGTCATCGAACAGATGACGTGGATGGGGAGAGAGGTGGCGGATTCAGACACCGGCCACTTCCAGGACTGGCAAGGGCAGAGGAGGTGGGGGAGCTGTCCAACACGGGTTCAGCCAGGATGTGGGATGGAGCGGGAGCGGAGGTGCACAGTGGACCCAGCCCGTCCCAGCGGGGATTCCAGGTGTGCGATTTGTGGCTCCGGAGCTCCTGTATTTCCCTGTTGGCCTGTGAGAACTGGTGAGCAGTCAGAGCCAACCCCTAAGGGCCTTCGCGTCCCTTTCGCTATGGCAACTCCACTTGGAACACTGGCACACGTCAGCAGGTGGCGCCTAGAACCTGATCACGTCACAGAGCGCCTAACCCTCCAGGCACCGCCCAGAGGCTTCCCAGCACCCCTGGGGCGCATGTGCAGTCAAGGAGGCATAAGCAGGGCCTGATGGGCTGTGAGCAACAACTGACTACCGCTAAGAGGCGTCACTCCCCCTCCCGCTAAAGCTGATCCTGTTGGAATGCAAATGCAAGTGCACCTCAGCACACTGGGCGAGGCATAGAAACCCAAATCATCCAGCCACCTCCTGGAGGCTTTGCTACACGGCGGGCCGCGCATGCGCAGTCCTGCAACGTCAGAAGCACACCAGGCTGCTACCTAGCAAGCCAGTGAAGGGCTTCAAGTGGTCTCGGTCAAGTGAGCAGTTGCTTTTTCCAGACTAATAGGATGTCAGTCGCAGGAAAAGGAGCCACAAGGTAGAAAAGGAAGGCCCCAACCCTCCTCCCTCATATACACACCTCCTGCACAGAGAAAAGAAGCAGAGGGATTTGGGGACAGAACAGGGAGACTACAGCTTAGAGGAATGCGGACTGTTGTGCACGAGAGGACTGGGAGAGGCCAGGAGTACAGAGGCTGAGAGCAGAGGGCGAATTGGAGAAGATAGCAAGGGCCAGGAAGAGGGAGGGGGTTCTGAATTCCTCAGAGGAAGGGACGAGATGCGTCGGGAGCTGTGTAGCCTGTGAAGCTCAGATGGAGGAGGAGGAAAATGGGAAGCAGAGGCAGGGGCGAAGAGGCAGAGGCCCGGTGGCACGCGTGAGTTGATAGGAGTCTGGAGGCAGGAAGGCTAATGCTAGGAGTGGAAGCAGCAGCAAGGCAGGGGCAAGGAGGGCATGAAGAGACAATCTCAGGGAGTTTGTGGTGAAGCAAATATGAGTGCAGGGGACAAGCCTCAGGAACTCAGCCGCTGATGGAAGTTGGTGGCGAGGAAGGCCAGGATGCTTGCCACGGGACGGGCGCCGTGCCCCCAAGCCCATGTACCAACGAGACGGAAATAGAGCCAGGGCATTCTGGGGCACAGGCCTCTGCCCCTCGCTGCCCACAGTGCCTTGCTTCAGGGTGTAGACCAGAGGGGTAAAGAATGCCTTCTTTGGTTGGGGTACTTCCTGGGGATAATCCCGTGGTCCTGCCGCATTCACATGTCTCCCCTCATTGCATTCCGCCAAGAGTTGTTTGCAATTCAGGTCGCTCAAGCTGCACGGTACAGGGAATGGGAAACAGGTAAGGACAGCAGGGGAAGACACAAGTGCCAATGGGCTGGCCAACATGCAGGGCTGGGCTCCCTAGCCACGCCCACCACAACAATATCAGGCTTGATTCGATCAAGTCGGACCCAGTGCCCTGAAAACCCTTAGCACCTTCCAAGGCACGGTAAACTGGGTGTGCTCGCAAGTGCGTGAGTGTGTCCGTGTTTGGTTGTACGAGTGCGTGTGTGTTCCTGACACCGTACATGGGTGTACTTCCTAAACATAA
Organism: Perognathus longimembris pacificus; assembly: GCF_023159225.1. NCBI lineage: Eukaryota > Metazoa > Chordata > Mammalia > Rodentia > Heteromyidae > Perognathus > Perognathus longimembris. The sequence goes on along the minus strand of NW_025959515.1, from coordinate 21,684 downwards.
GTCTGGATATGTGTAAATAGGCATCTGGATGTGGATCCAGGAGGTCCCGTCACAGTGTGTTCTGAGTGAGCATGTGGAGGCTGCGGCGAGTGACAGAGAAAGACAGAGATGGAGAGTGGGCTTGCATGTGAGAAATTTTCTGTCCATGTGCGGTGGCAGGAGTGTGTCCGATATGAAGTTGAACAGATGCAATTCAAAGTGTGTGCACGTATACTTGCTTGCTTGAAATTCCCAGGAAACCATTCATTTGGCAAGGCTGCCTTTAGTGCTGTCTGCTTCTCCAAGGTCTCCAGACATGAGTCCGGGGATGCTAAGCAGCCACTGCTGTTGGCGATCCGCATGACAGTGATGATGACGCCTACGAATAGCATTGCTGGGAGCCAGGGTGCCTTGGCCAACGCAGGGAAGCGTCAGAATTCCCTTTCCCTGGTGTCTGAGCATAGCACCCTGCAGGAGCCTTAAACTTATGGCTGTGAGCCAACGGCCCCCGCATTGCCAGCTCCTGCCTATAGCCATTATGACCCACCGCTACTCGGTAGGAGGAAGGATCTGGCAGAGATGTGGGCCAGAGAGGCCAGGCAAGAGGGCAAACAAGAGTGGAGCGGTCACCTGTGCAGTTAGGAGAACCCAATAACCCCTCACCTGCTGACCTTGAATCTCCATTCTGCTGTCATCGAACAGATGACGTGGATGGGGAGAGAGGTGGCGGATTCAGACACCGGCCACTTCCAGGACTGGCAAGGGCAGAGGAGGTGGGGGAGCTGTCCAACACGGGTTCAGCCAGGATGTGGGATGGAGCGGGAGCGGAGGTGCACAGTGGACCCAGCCCGTCCCAGCGGGGATTCCAGGTGTGCGATTTGTGGCTCCGGAGCTCCTGTATTTCCCTGTTGGCCTGTGAGAACTGGTGAGCAGTCAGAGCCAACCCCTAAGGGCCTTCGCGTCCCTTTCGCTATGGCAACTCCACTTGGAACACTGGCACACGTCAGCAGGTGGCGCCTAGAACCTGATCACGTCACAGAGCGCCTAACCCTCCAGGCACCGCCCAGAGGCTTCCCAGCACCCCTGGGGCGCATGTGCAGTCAAGGAGGCATAAGCAGGGCCTGATGGGCTGTGAGCAACAACTGACTACCGCTAAGAGGCGTCACTCCCCCTCCCGCTAAAGCTGATCCTGTTGGAATGCAAATGCAAGTGCACCTCAGCACACTGGGCGAGGCATAGAAACCCAAATCATCCAGCCACCTCCTGGAGGCTTTGCTACACGGCGGGCCGCGCATGCGCAGTCCTGCAACGTCAGAAGCACACCAGGCTGCTACCTAGCAAGCCAGTGAAGGGCTTCAAGTGGTCTCGGTCAAGTGAGCAGTTGCTTTTTCCAGACTAATAGGATGTCAGTCGCAGGAAAAGGAGCCACAAGGTAGAAAAGGAAGGCCCCAACCCTCCTCCCTCATATACACACCTCCTGCACAGAGAAAAGAAGCAGAGGGATTTGGGGACAGAACAGGGAGACTACAGCTTAGAGGAATGCGGACTGTTGTGCACGAGAGGACTGGGAGAGGCCAGGAGTACAGAGGCTGAGAGCAGAGGGCGAATTGGAGAAGATAGCAAGGGCCAGGAAGAGGGAGGGGGTTCTGAATTCCTCAGAGGAAGGGACGAGATGCGTCGGGAGCTGTGTAGCCTGTGAAGCTCAGATGGAGGAGGAGGAAAATGGGAAGCAGAGGCAGGGGCGAAGAGGCAGAGGCCCGGTGGCACGCGTGAGTTGATAGGAGTCTGGAGGCAGGAAGGCTAATGCTAGGAGTGGAAGCAGCAGCAAGGCAGGGGCAAGGAGGGCATGAAGAGACAATCTCAGGGAGTTTGTGGTGAAGCAAATATGAGTGCAGGGGACAAGCCTCAGGAACTCAGCCGCTGATGGAAGTTGGTGGCGAGGAAGGCCAGGATGCTTGCCACGGGACGGGCGCCGTGCCCCCAAGCCCATGTACCAACGAGACGGAAATAGAGCCAGGGCATTCTGGGGCACAGGCCTCTGCCCCTCGCTGCCCACAGTGCCTTGCTTCAGGGTGTAGACCAGAGGGGTAAAGAATGCCTTCTTTGGTTGGGGTACTTCCTGGGGATAATCCCGTGGTCCTGCCGCATTCACATGTCTCCCCTCATTGCATTCCGCCAAGAGTTGTTTGCAATTCAGGTCGCTCAAGCTGCACGGTACAGGGAATGGGAAACAGGTAAGGACAGCAGGGGAAGACACAAGTGCCAATGGGCTGGCCAACATGCAGGGCTGGGCTCCCTAGCCACGCCCACCACAACAATATCAGGCTTGATTCGATCAAGTCGGACCCAGTGCCCTGAAAACCCTTAGCACCTTCCAAGGCACGGTAAACTGGGTGTGCTCGCAAGTGCGTGAGTGTGTCCGTGTTTGGTTGTACGAGTGCGTGTGTGTTCCTGACACCGTACATGGGTGTACTTCCTAAACATAAGTCTGGATATGTGTAAATAGGCATCTGGATGTGGATCCAGGAGGTCCCGTCACAGTGTGTTCTGAGTGAGCATGTGGAGGCTGCGGCGAGTGACAGAGAAAGACAGAGATGGAGAGTGGGCTTGCATGTGAGAAATTTTCTGTCCATGTGCGGTGGCAGGAGTGTGTCCGATATGAAGTTGAACAGATGCAATTCAAAGTGTGTGCACGTATACTTGCTTGCTTGAAATTCCCAGGAAACCATTCATTTGGCAAGGCTGCCTTTAGTGCTGTCTGCTTCTCCAAGGTCTCCAGACATGAGTCCGGGGATGCTAAGCAGCCACTGCTGTTGGCGATCCGCATGACAGTGATGATGACGCCTACGAATAGCATTGCTGGGAGCCAGGGTGCCTTGGCCAACGCAGGGAAGCGTCAGAATTCCCTTTCCCTGGTGTCTGAGCATAGCACCCTGCAGGAGCCTTAAACTTATGGCTGTGAGCCAACGGCCCCCGCATTGCCAGCTCCTGCCTATAGCCATTATGACCCACCGCTACTCGGTAGGAGGAAGGATCTGGCAGAGATGTGGGCCAGAGAGGCCAGGCAAGAGGGCAAACAAGAGTGGAGCGGTCACCTGTGCAGTTAGGAGAACCCAATAACCCCTCACCTGCTGACCTTGAATCTCCATTCTGCTGTCATCGAACAGATGACGTGGATGGGGAGAGAGGTGGCGGATTCAGACACCGGCCACTTCCAGGACTGGCAAGGGCAGAGGAGGTGGGGGAGCTGTCCAACACGGGTTCAGCCAGGATGTGGGATGGAGCGGGAGCGGAGGTGCACAGTGGACCCAGCCCGTCCCAGCGGGGATTCCAGGTGTGCGATTTGTGGCTCCGGAGCTCCTGTATTTCCCTGTTGGCCTGTGAGAACTGGTGAGCAGTCAGAGCCAACCCCTAAGGGCCTTCGCGTCCCTTTCGCTATGGCAACTCCACTTGGAACACTGGCACACGTCAGCAGGTGGCGCCTAGAACCTGATCACGTCACAGAGCGCCTAACCCTCCAGGCACCGCCCAGAGGCTTCCCAGCACCCCTGGGGCGCATGTGCAGTCAAGGAGGCATAAGCAGGGCCTGATGGGCTGTGAGCAACAACTGACTACCGCTAAGAGGCGTCACTCCCCCTCCCGCTAAAGCTGATCCTGTTGGAATGCAAATGCAAGTGCACCTCAGCACACTGGGCGAGGCATAGAAACCCAAATCATCCAGCCACCTCCTGGAGGCTTTGCTACACGGCGGGCCGCGCATGCGCAGTCCTGCAACGTCAGAAGCACACCAGGCTGCTACCTAGCAAGCCAGTGAAGGGCTTCAAGTGGTCTCGGTCAAGTGAGCAGTTGCTTTTTCCAGACTAATAGGATGTCAGTCGCAGGAAAAGGAGCCACAAGGTAGAAAAGGAAGGCCCCAACCCTCCTCCCTCATATACACACCTCCTGCACAGAGAAAAGAAGCAGAGGGATTTGGGGACAGAACAGGGAGACTACAGCTTAGAGGAATGCGGACTGTTGTGCACGAGAGGACTGGGAGAGGCCAGGAGTACAGAGGCTGAGAGCAGAGGGCGAATTGGAGAAGATAGCAAGGGCCAGGAAGAGGGAGGGGGTTCTGAATTCCTCAGAGGAAGGGACGAGATGCGTCGGGAGCTGTGTAGCCTGTGAAGCTCAGATGGAGGAGGAGGAAAATGGGAAGCAGAGGCAGGGGCGAAGAGGCAGAGGCCCGGTGGCACGCGTGAGTTGATAGGAGTCTGGAGGCAGGAAGGCTAATGCTAGGAGTGGAAGCAGCAGCAAGGCAGGGGCAAGGAGGGCATGAAGAGACAATCTCAGGGAGTTTGTGGTGAAGCAAATATGAGTGCAGGGGACAAGCCTCAGGAACTCAGCCGCTGATGGAAGTTGGTGGCGAGGAAGGCCAGGATGCTTGCCACGGGACGGGCGCCGTGCCCCCAAGCCCATGTACCAACGAGACGGAAATAGAGCCAGGGCATTCTGGGGCACAGGCCTCTGCCCCTCGCTGCCCACAGTGCCTTGCTTCAGGGTGTAGACCAGAGGGGTAAAGAATGCCTTCTTTGGTTGGGGTACTTCCTGGGGATAATCCCGTGGTCCTGCCGCATTCACATGTCTCCCCTCATTGCATTCCGCCAAGAGTTGTTTGCAATTCAGGTCGCTCAAGCTGCACGGTACAGGGAATGGGAAACAGGTAAGGACAGCAGGGGAAGACACAAGTGCCAATGGGCTGGCCAACATGCAGGGCTGGGCTCCCTAGCCACGCCCACCACAACAATATCAGGCTTGATTCGATCAAGTCGGACCCAGTGCCCTGAAAACCCTTAGCACCTTCCAAGGCACGGTAAACTGGGTGTGCTCGCAAGTGCGTGAGTGTGTCCGTGTTTGGTTGTACGAGTGCGTGTGTGTTCCTGACACCGTACATGGGTGTACTTCCTAAACATAAGTCTGGATATGTGTAAATAGGCATCTGGATGTGGATCCAGGAGGTCCCGTCACAGTGTGTTCTGAGTGAGCATGTGGAGGCTGCGGCGAGTGACAGAGAAAGACAGAGATGGAGAGTGGGCTTGCATGTGAGAAATTTTCTGTCCATGTGCGGTGGCAGGAGTGTGTCCGATATGAAGTTGAACAGATGCAATTCAAAGTGTGTGCACGTATACTTGCTTGCTTGAAATTCCCAGGAAACCATTCATTTGGCAAGGCTGCCTTTAGTGCTGTCTGCTTCTCCAAGGTCTCCAGACATGAGTCCGGGGATGCTAAGCAGCCACTGCTGTTGGCGATCCGCATGACAGTGATGATGACGCCTACGAATAGCATTGCTGGGAGCCAGGGTGCCTTGGCCAACGCAGGGAAGCGTCAGAATGCCCTTTCCCTGGTGTCTGAGCATAGCACCCTGCAGGAGCCTTAAACTTATGGCTGTGAGCCAACGGCCCCCGCATTGCCAGCTCCTGCCTATAGCCATTATGACCCACCGCTACTCGGTAGGAGGAAGGATCTGGCAGAGATGTGGGCCAGAGAGGCCAGGCAAGAGGGCAAACAAGAGTGGAGCGGTCACCTGTGCAGTTAGGAGAACCCAATAACCCCTCACCTGCTGACCTTGAATCTCCATTCTGCTGTCATCGAACAGATGACGTGGATGGGGAGAGAGGTGGCGGATTCAGACACCGGCCACTTCCAGGACTGGCAAGGGCAGAGGAGGTGGGGGAGCTGTCCAACACGGGTTCAGCCAGGATGTGGGATGGAGCGGGAGCGGAGGTGAAAAGTGGACCCAGCCCGTCCCAGCGGGGATTCCAGGTGTGCGATTTGTGGCTCCGGAGGTCCTGTACTTCCCTGTTGGCCTGTGAGAACTGGTGAGCAGTCAGAGCCAACCCCTAAGGGCCTTCGCGTCCCTTTCGCTATGGCAACTCCACTTGGAACACTGGCACACGTCAGCAGGTGGCGCCTAGAACCTGATCACGTCACAGAGCGCCTAACCCTCCAGGCACCGCCCAGAGGCTTCCCAGCACCCCTGGGGCGCATGTGCAGTCAAGGAGGCATAAGCAGGGCCTGATGGGCTGTGAGCAACAACTGACTACCGCTAAGAGGCGTCACTCCCCCTCCCGCTAAAGCTGATCCTGTTGGAATGCAAATGCAAGTGCACCTCAGCACACTGGGCGAGGCATAGAAACCCAAATCATCCAGCCACCTCCTGGAGGCTTTGCTACACGGCGGGCCGCGCATGCGCAGTCCGGCAACATCAGAAGCACACCAGGCTGCTAACTAGCAGGCCAGTGAAGGGCTTCAAGTGGTCTCGGTCAAGTGAGCAGTTGCTTTTTCCAGACTAATAGGATGTCAGTCGCAGGAAAAGGAGCCACAAGGTAGAAAAGGAAGGCCCCAACCCTCCTCCCTCATATACACACCTCCTGCACAGAGAAAAGAAGCAGAGGGATTTGGGGACAGAACAGGGAGACTACAGCTTAGAGGATTGCGGACTGTTGTGCACGAGAGGACTGGGAGAGGCCAGGACTACAGAGGCTGAGAGCAGAGGGCGAATTGGAGAAGATAACAAGGGCCAGGAAGAGGGAGGGGGTTCTGAATTCCTCAGAGGAAGGGACGAGATGCGTCGGGAGCTGTGTAGCCTGTGAAGCTCAGATGGAGGAGGAGGAAAATGGGAAGCAGAGGCAGGGGCGAAGAGGCAGAGGCCCGGTGGCACGCGTGAGTTGATAGGAGTCTGGAGGCAGGAAGGCTAATGCTAGGAGTGGAAGCAGCAGCAAGGCAGGGGCAAGGAGGGCATGAAGAGAGAATCTCAGGGAGTTTGTGGTGAAGCAAATATGAGTGCAGGGGACAAGCCTCAGGAACTCAGCCGCTGATGGAAGTTGGTGGCGAGGAAGGCCAGGATGCTTGCCATGGGACGGGCGCCGTGCCCCCAAGCCCATGTACCAACGAGACCGAAATAGAGCCAGGGCATTCTGGGGCACAGGCCTCTGCCCCTCGCTGCCCACAGTGCCTTGCTTCAGGGTGTAGACCAGAGGGGTAAAGAATGCCTTCTTTGGTTGGGGTACTTCCTGGGGATAATCCCGTGGTCCTGCCGCATTCACATGTCTCCCCTCATTGCATTCCGCCAAGAGTTGTTTGCAATTCAGGTCGCTCAAGCTGCATGGTACAGGGAATGGGAAACAGGTAAGGACAGCAGGGGAAGACACAAGTGCCAATGGGCTGGCCAACATGCAGGGCTGGGCTCCCTAGCCACGCCCACCACAACAATATCAGGCTTGATTCGATCAAGTCCGACCCAGTGCCCTGAAAACCCTTAGCACCTTCCAAGGCACGGTAAACTGGGTGTGCTCGCAAGTGCGTGAGTGTGTCCGTGTTTGGTTGTACGAGTGCGTGTGTGTTCCTGACACCGTACATGGGTGTACTTCCTAAACATAAGTCTGGATATGTGTAAATAGGCATCTGGATGTGGATCCAGGAGGTCCCGTCACAGTGTGTTCTGAGTGAGCATGTGGAGGCTGCGGCGAGTGACAGAGAAAGACAGAGATGGAGAGTGGGCTTGCATGTGAGAAATTTTCTGTCCATGTGCGGTGGCAGGAGTGTGTCCGATATGAAGTTGAACAGATGCAATTCAAAGTGTGTGCACGTATACTTGCTTGCTTGAAATTCCCAGGAAACCATTCATTTGGCAAGGCTGCCTTTAGTGCTGTCTGCTTCTCCAAGGTCTCCAGACATGAGTCCGGGGATGCTAAGCAGCCACTGCTGTTGGCGATCCGCATGACAGTGATGATGACGCCTACGAATAGCATTGCTGGGAGCCAGGGTGCCTTGGCCAACGCAGGGAAGCGTCAGAATTCCCTTTCCCTGGTGTCTGAGCATAGCACCCTGCAGGAGCCTTAAACTTATGGCTGTGAGCCAACGGCCCCCGCATTGCCAGCTCCTGCCTATAGCCATTATGACCCACCGCTACTCGGTAGGAGGAAGGATCTGGCAGAGATGTGGGCCAGAGAGGCCAGGCAAGAGGGCAAACAAGAGTGGAGCGGTCACCTGTGCAGTTAGGAGAACCCAATAACCCCTCACCTGCTGACCTTGAATCTCCATTCTGCTGTCATCGAACAGATGACGTGGATGGGGAGAGAGGTGGCGGATTCAGACACCGGCCACTTCCAGGACTGGCAAGGGCAGAGGAGGTGGGGGAGCTGTCCAACACGGGTTCAGCCAGGATGTGGGATGGAGCGGGAGCGGAGGTGCACAGTGGACCCAGCCCGTCCCAGCGGGGATTCCAGGTGTGCGATTTGTGGCTCCGGAGCTCCTGTATTTCCCTGTTGGCCTGTGAGAACTGGTGAGCAGTCAGAGCCAACCCCTAAGGGCCTTCGCGTCCCTTTCGCTATGGCAACTCCACTTGGAACACTGGCACACGTCAGCAGGTGGCGCCTAGAACCTGATCACGTCACAGAGCGCCTAACCCTCCAGGCACCGCCCAGAGGCTTCCCAGCACCCCTGGGGCGCATGTGCAGTCAAGGAGGCATAAGCAGGGCCTGATGGGCTGTGAGCAACAACTGACTACCGCTAAGAGGCGTCACTCCCCCTCCCGCTAAAGCTGATCCTGTTGGAATGCAAATGCAAGTGCACCTCAGCACACTGGGCAAGGCATAGAAACCCAAATCATCCAGCCACCTCCTGGAGGCTTTGCTACACGGCGGGCCGCGCATGCGCAGTCCGGCAACATCAGAAGCACACCAGGCTGCTAACTAGCAGGCCAGTGAAGGGCTTCAAGTGGTCTCGGTCAAGTGAGCAGTTGCTTTTTCCAGACTAATAGGATGTCAGTCGCAGGAAAAGGAGCCACAAGGTAGAAAAGGAAGGCCCCAACCCTCCTCCCTCATATACACACCTCCTGCACAGAGAAAAGAAGCAGAGGGATTTGGGGACAGAACAGGGAGACTACAGCTTAGAGGATTGCGGACTGTTGTGCACGAGAGGACTGGGAGAGGCCAGGACTACAGAGGCTGAGAGCAGAGGGCGAATTGGAGAAGATAACAAGGGCCAGGAAGAGGGAGGGGGTTCTAAATGCCTCAGAGGAAGGGACGAGATGCGTCGGGAGCTGTGTAGCCTGTGAAGCTCAGATGGAGGAGGAGGAAAATGGGAAGCAGAGGCAGGGGCGAAGAGGCAGAGGCCCGGTGGCACGCGTGAGTTGATAGGAGTCTGGAGGCAGGAAGGCTAATGCTAGGAGTGGAAGCAGCAGCAAGGCAGGGGCAAGGAGGGCATGAAGAGAGAATCTCAGGGAGTTTGTGGTGAAGCAAATATGAGTGCAGGGGACAAGCCTCAGGAACTCAGCCGCTGATGGAAGTTGGTGGCGAGGAAGGCCAGGATGCTTGCCATGGGACGGGCGCCGTGCCCCCAAGCCCATGTACCAAGGAGACCGAAATAGAGCCAGGGCATTCTGGGGCACAGGCCTCTGCCCCTCGCTGCCCACAGTGCCTTGCTTCAGGGTGTAGACCAGAGGGGTAAAGAATGCCTTCTTTGGTTGGGGTACTTCCTGGGGATAATCCCGTGGTCCTGCCGCATTCACATGTCTCCCCTCATTGCATTCCGCCAAGAGTTGTTTGCAATTCAGGTCGCTCAAGCTGCATGGTACAGGGAATGGGAAACAGGTAAGGACAGCAGGGGAAGACACAAGTGCCAATGGGCTGGCCAACATGCAGGGCTGGGCTCCCTAGCCACGCCCACCACAACAATATCAGGCTTGATTCGATCAAGTCCGACCCAGTGCCCTGAAAACCCTTAGCACCTTCCAAGGCACGGTAAACTGGGTGTGCTCGCAAGTGCGTGAGTGTGTCCGTGTTTGGTTGTACGAGTGCGTGTGTGTTCCTGACACCGTACATGGGTGTACTTCCTAAACATAAGTCTGGATATGTGTAAATAGGCATCTGGATGTGGATCCAGGAGGTCCCGTCACAGTGTGTTCTGAGTGAGCATGTGGAGGCTGCGGCGAGTGACAGAGAAAGACAGAGATGGAGAGTGGGCTTGCATGTGAGAAATTTTCTGTCCATGTGCGGTGGCAGGAGTGTGTCCGATATGAAGTTGAACAGATGCAATTCAAAGTGTGTGCACGTATACTTGCTTGCTTGAAATTCCCAGGAAACCATTCATTTGGCAAGGCTGCCTTTAGTGCTGTCTGCTTCTCCAAGGTCTCCAGACATGAGTCCGGGGATGCTAAGCAGCCACTGCTGTTGGCGATCCGCATGACAGTGATGATGACGCCTACGAATAGCATTGCTGGGAGCCAGGGTGCCTTGGCCAACGCAGGGAAGCGTCAGAATGCCCTTTCCCTGGTGTCTGAGCATAGCACCCTGCAGGAGCCTTAAACTTATGGCTGTGAGCCAACGGCCCCCGCATTGCCAGCTCCTGCCTATAGCCATTATGACCCACCGCTACTCGGTAGGAGGAAGGATCTGGCAGAGATGTGGGCCAGAGAGGCCAGGCAAGAGGGCAAACAAGAGTGGAGCGGTCACCTGTGCAGTTAGGAGAACCCAATAACCCCTCACCTGCTGACCTTGAATCTCCATTCTGCTGTCATCGAACAGATGACGTGGATGGGGAGAGAGGTGGCGGATTCAGACACCGGCCACTTCCAGGACTGGCAAGGGCAGAGGAGGTGGGGGAGCTGTCCAACACGGGTTCAGCCAGGATGTGGGATGGAGCGGGAGCGGAGGTGAAAAGTGGACCCAGCCCGTCCCAGCGGGGATTCCAGGTGTGCGATTTGTGGCTCCGGAGGTCCTGTACTTCCCTGTTGGCCTGTGAGAACTGGTGAGCAGTCAGAGCCAACCCCTAAGGGCCTTCGCGTCCCTTTCGCTATGGCAACTCCACTTGGAACACTGGCACACGTCAGCAGGTGGCGCCTAGAACCTGATCACGTCACAGAGCGCCTAACCCTCCAGGCACCGCCCAGAGGCTTCCCAGCACCCCTGGGGCGCATGTGCAGTCAAGGAGGCATAAGCAGGGCCTGATGGGCTGTGAGCAACAACTGACTACCGCTAAGAGGCGTCACTCCCCCTCCCGCTAAAGCTGATCCTGTTGGAATGCAAATGCAAATGCACCTCAGCACACTGGGCAAGGCATAGAAACCCAAATCATCCAGCCACCTCCTGGAGGCTTTGCTACACGGCGGGCCGCGCATGCGCAGTCCGGCAACATCAGAAGCACACCAGGCTGCTAACTAGCAGGCCAGTGAAGGGCTTCAAGTGGTCTCGGTCAAGTGAGCAGTTGCTTTTTCCAGACTAATAGGATGTCAGTCGCAGGAAAAGGAGCCACAAGGTAGAAAAGGAAGGCCCCAACCCTCCTCCCTCATATACACACCTCCTGCACAGAGAAAAGAAGCAGAGGGATTTGGGGACAGAACAGGGAGACTACAGCTTAGAGGATTGCGGACTGTTGTGCACGAGAGGACTGGGAGAGGCCAGGACTACAGAGGCTGAGAGCAGAGGGCGAATTGGAGAAGATAACAAGGGCCAGGAAGAGGGAGGGGGTTCTAAATGCCTCAGAGGAAGGGACGAGATGCGTCGGGAGCTGTGTAGCCTGTGAAGCTCAGATGGAGGAGGAGGAAAATGGGAAGCAGAGGCAGGGGCGAAGAGGCAGAGGCCCGGTGGCACGCGTGGGTTGATAGGAGTCTGGAGGCAGGAAGGCTAATGCTAGGAGTGGAAGCAGCAGCAAGGCAGGGGCAAGGAGGGCATGAAGAGAGAATCTCAGGGAGTTTGTGGTGAAGCAAATATGAGTGCAGGGGACAAGCCTCAGGAACTCAGCCGCTGATGGAAGTTGGTGGCGAGGAAGGCCAGGATGCTTGCCATGGGACGGGCGCCGTGCCCCCAAGCCCATGTACCAAGGAGACCGAAATAGAGCCAGGGCATTCTGGGGCACAGGCCTCTGCCCCTCGCTGCCCACAGTGCCTTGCTTCAGGGTGTAGACCAGAGGGGTAAAGAATGCCTTCTTTGGTTGGGGTACTTCCTGGGGATAATCCCGTGGTCCTGCCGCATTCACATGTCTCCCCTCATTGCATTCCGCCAAGAGTTGTTTGCAATTCAGGTCGCTCAAGCTGCATGGTACAGGGAATGGGAAACAGGTAAGGACAGCAGGGGAAGACACAAGTGCCAATGGGCTGCCAACATGCAGGGCTGGGCTCCCTAGCCACGCCCACCACAACAATATCAGGCTTGATTCGATCAAGTCCGACCCAGTGCCCTGAAAACCCTTAGCACCTTCCAAGGCACGGTAAACTGGGTGTGCTCGCAAGTGCGTGAGTGTGTCCGTGTTTGGTTGTACGAGTGCGTGTGTGTTCCTGACACCGTACATGGGTGTACTTCCTAAACATAAGTCTGGATATGTGTAAATAGGCATCTGGATGTGGATCCAGGAGGTCCCGTCACAGTGTGTTCTGAGTGAGCATGTGGAGGCTGCGGCGAGTGACAGAGAAAGACAGAGATGGAGAGTGGGCTTGCATGTGAGAAATTTTCTGTCCATGTGCGGTGGCAGGAGTGTGTCCGATATGAAGTTGAACAGATGCAATTCAAAGTGTGTGCACGTATACTTGCTTGCTTGAAATTCCCAGGAAACCATTCATTTGGCAAGGCTGCCTTTAGTGCTGTCTGCTTCTCCAAGGTCTCCAGACATGAGTCCGGGGATGCTAAGCAGCCACTGCTGTTGGCGATCCGCATGACAGTGATGATGACGCCTACGAATAGCATTGCTGGGAGCCAGGGTGCCTTGGCCAACGCAGGGAAGCGTCAGAATGCCCTTTCCCTGGTGTCTGAGCATAGCACCCTGCAGGAGCCTTAAACTTATGGCTGTGAGCCAACGGCCCCGCATTGCCAGCTCCTGCCTATAGCCATTATGACCCACCGCTACTCGGTAGGAGGAAGGATCTGGCAGAGATGTGGGCCAGAGAGGCCAGGCAAGAGGGCAAACAAGAGTGGAGCGGTCACCTGTGCAGTTAGGAGAACCCAATAACCCCTCACCTGCTGACCTTGAATCTCCATTCTGCTGTCATCGAACAGATGACGTGGATGGGGAGAGAGGTGGCGGATTCAGACACCGGCCACTTCCAGGACTGGCAAGGGCAGAGGAGGTGGGGGAGCTGTCCAACACGGGTTCAGCCAGGATGTGGGATGGAGCGGGAGCGGAGGTGAAAAGTGGACCCAGCCCGTCCCAGCGGGGATTCCAGGTGTGCGATTTGTGGCTCCGGAGGTCCTGTACTTCCCTGTTGGCCTGTGAGAACTGGTGAGCAGTCAGAGCCAACCCCTAAGGGCCTTCGCGTCCCTTTCGCTATGGCAACTCCACTTGGAACACTGGCACACGTCAGCAGGTGGCGCCTAGAACCTGATCACGTCACAGAGCGCCTAACCCTCCAGGCACCGCCCAGAGGCTTCCCAGCACCCCTGGGGCGCATGTGCAGTCAAGGAGGCATAAGCAGGGCCTGATGGGCTGTGAGCAACAACTGACTACCGCTAAGAGGCGTCACTCCCCCTCCCGCTAAAGCTGATCCTGTTGGAATGCAAATGCAAATGCACCTCAGCACACTGGGCAAGGCATAGAAACCCAAATCATCCAGCCACCTCCTGGAGGCTTTGCTACACGGCGGGCCGCGCATGCGCAGTCCGGCAACATCAGAAGCACACCAGGCTGCTAAGTAGCAGGCCAGTGAAGGGCTTCAAGTGGTCTCGGTCAAGTGAGCAGTTGCTTTTTCCAGACTAATAGGATGTCAGTCGCAGGAAAAGGAGCCACAAGGTAGAAAAGGAAGGCCCCAACCCTCCTCCCTCATATACACACCTCCTGCACAGAGAAAAGAAGCAGAGGGATTTGGGGACAGAACAGGGAGACTACAGCTTAGAGGATTGCGGACTGTTGTGCACGAGAGGACTGGGAGAGGCCAGGACTACAGAGGCTGAGAGCAGAGGGCGAATTGGAGAAGATAACAAGGGCCAGGAAGAGGGAGGGGGTTCTAAATGCCTCAGAGGAAGGGACGAGATGCGTCGGGAGCTGTGTAGCCTGTGAAGCTCAGATGGAGGAGGAGGAAAATGGGAAGCAGAGGCAGGGGCGAAGAGGCAGAGGCCCGGTGGCACGCGTGGGTTGATAGGAGTCTGGAGGCAGGAAGGCTAATGCTAGGAGTGGAAGCAGCAGCAAGGCAGGGGCAAGGAGGGCATGAAGAGAGAATCTCAGGGAGTTTGTGGTGAAGCAAATATGAGTGCAGGGGACAAGCCTCAGGAACTCAGCCGCTGATGGAAGTTGGTGGCGAGGAAGGCCAGGATGCTTGCCATGGGACGGGCGCCGTGCCCCCAAGCCCATGTACCAAGGAGACCGAAATAGAGCCAGGGCATTCTGGGGCACAGGCCTCTGCCCCTCGCTGCCCACAGTGCCTTGCTTCAGGGTGTAGACCAGAGGGGTAAAGAATGCCTTCTTTGGTTGGGGTACTTCCTGGGGATAATCCCGTGGTCCTGCCGCATTCACATGTCTCCCCTCATTGCATTCCGCCAAGAGTTGTTTGCAATTCAGGTCGCTCAAGCTGCATGGTACAGGGAATGGGAAACAGGTAAGGACAGCAGGGGAAGACACAAGTGCCAATGGGCTGGCCAACATGCAGGGCTGGGCTCCCTAGCCACGCCCACCACAACAATATCAGGCTTGATTCGATCAAGTCCGACCCAGTGCCCTGAAAACCCTTAGCACCTTCCAAGGCACGGTAAACTGGGTGTGCTCGCAAGTGCGTGAGTGTGTCCGTGTTTGGTTGTACGAGTGCGTGTGTGTTCCTGACACCGTACATGGGTGTACTTCCTAAACATAAGTCTGGATATGTGTAAATAGGCATCTGGATGTGGATCCAGGAGGTCCCGTCACAGTGTGTTCTGAGTGAGCATGTGGAGGCTGCGGCGAGTGACAGAGAAAGACAGAGATGGAGAGTGGGCTTGCATGTGAGAAATTTCTGTCCATGTGCGGTGGCAGGAGTGTGTCCGATATGAAGTTGAACAGATGCAATTCAAAGTGTGTGCACGTATACTTGCTTGCTTGAAATTCCCAGGAAACCATTCATTTGGCAAGGCTGCCTTTAGTGCTGTCTGCTTCTCCAAGGTCTCCAGACATGAGTCCGGGGATGCTAAGCAGCCACTGCTGTTGGCGATCCGCATGACAGTGATGATGACGCCTACGAATAGCATTGCTGGGAGCCAGGGTGCCTTGGCCAACGCAGGGAAGCGTCAGAATGCCCTTTCCCTGGTGTCTGAGCATAGCACCCTGCAGGAGCCTTAAACTTATGGCTGTGAGCCAACGGCCCCCGCATTGCCAGCTCCTGCCTATAGCCATTATGACCCACCGCTACTCGGTAGGAGGAAGGATCTGGCAGAGATGTGGGCCAGAGAGGCCAGGCAAGAGGGCAAACAAGAGTGGAGCGGTCACCTGTGCAGTTAGGAGAACCCAATAACCCCTCACCTGCTGACCTTGAATCTCCATTCTGCTGTCATCGAACAGATGACGTGGATGGGGAGAGAGGTGGCGGATTCAGACACCGGCCACTTCCAGGACTGGCAAGGGCAGAGGAGGTGGGGGAGCTGTCCAACACGGGTTCAGCCAGGATGTGGGATGGAGCGGGAGCGGAGGTGAAAAGTGGACCCAGCCCGTCCCAGCGGGGATTCCAGGTGTGCGATTTGTGGCTCCGGAGGTCCTGTACTTCCCTGTTGGCCTGTGAGAACTGGTGAGCAGTCAGAGCCAACCCCTAAGGGCCTTCGCGTCCCTTTCGCTATGGCAACTCCACTTGGAACACTGGCACACGTCAGCAGGTGGCGCCTAGAACCTGATCACGTCACAGAGCGCCTAACCCTCCAGGCACCGCCCAGAGGCTTCCCAGCACCCCTGGGGCGCATGTGCAGTCAAGGAGGCATAAGCAGGGCTGATGGGCTGTGAGCAACAACTGACTACCGCTAAGAGGCGTCACTCCCCCTCCCGCTAAAGCTGATCCTGTTGGAATGCAAATGCAAATGCACCTCAGCACACTGGGCAAGGCATAGAAACCCAAATCATCCAGCCACCTCCTGGAGGCTTTGCTACACGGCGGGCCGCGCATGCGCAGTCCGGCAACATCAGAAGCACACCAGGCTGCTAAGTAGCAGGCCAGTGAAGGGCTTCAAGTGGTCTCGGTCAAGTGAGCAGTTGCTTTTTCCAGACTAATAGGATGTCAGTCGCAGGAAAAGGAGCCACAAGGTAGAAAAGGAAGGCCCCAACCCTCCTCCCTCATATACACACCTCCTGCACAGAGAAAAGAAGCAGAGGGATTTGGGGACAGAACAGGGAGACTACAGCTTAGAGGATTGCGGACTGTTGTGCACGAGAGGACTGGGAGAGGCCAGGACTACAGAGGCTGAGAGCAGAGGGCGAATTGGAGAAGATAACAAGGGCCAGGAAGAGGGAGGGGGTTCTAAATGCCTCAGAGGAAGGGACGAGATGCGTCGGGAGCTGTGTAGCCTGTGAAGCTCAGATGGAGGAGGAGGAAAATGGGAAGCAGAGGCAGGGGCGAAGAGGCAGAGGCCCGGTGGCACGCGTGGGTTGATAGGAGTCTGGAGGCAGGAAGGCTAATGCTAGGAGTGGAAGCAGCAGCAAGGCAGGGGCAAGGAGGGCATGAAGAGAGAATCTCAGGGAGTTTGTGGTGAAGCAAATATGAGTGCAGGGGACAAGCCTCAGGAACTCAGCCGCTGATGGAAGTTGGTGGCGAGGAAGGCCAGGATGCTTGCCATGGGACGGGCGCCGTGCCCCCAAGCCCATGTACCAAGGAGACCGAAATAGAGCCAGGGCATTCTGGGGCACAGGCCTCTGCCCCTCGCTGCCCACAGTGCCTTGCTTCAGGGTGTAGACCAGAGGGGTAAAGAATGCCTTCTTTGGTTGGGGTACTTCCTGGGGATAATCCCGTGGTCCTGCCGCATTCACATGTCTCCCCTCATTGCATTCCGCCAAGAGTTGTTTGCAATTCAGGTCGCTCAAGCTGCATGGTACAGGGAATGGGAAACAGGTAAGGACAGCAGGGGAAGACACAAGTGCCAATGGGCTGGCCAACATGCAGGGCTGGGCTCCCTAGCCACGCCCACCACAACAATATCAGGCTTGATTCGATCAAGTCCGACCCAGTGCCCTGAAAACCCTTAGCACCTTCCAAGGCACGGTAAACTGGGTGTGCTCGCAAGTGCGTGAGTGTGTCCGTGTTTGGTTGTACGAGTGCGTGTGTGTTCCTGACACCGTACATGGGTGTACTTCCTAAACATAAGTCTGGATATGTGTAAATAGGCATCTGGATGTGGATCCAGGAGGTCCCGTCACAGTGTGTTCTGAGTGAGCATGTGGAGGCTGCGGCGAGTGACAGAGAAAGACAGAGATGGAGAGTGGGCTTGCATGTGAGAAATTTTCTGTCCATGTGCGGTGGCAGGAGTGTGTCCGATATGAAGTTGAACAGATGCAATTCAAAGTGTGTGCACGTATACTTGCTTGCTTGAAATTCCCAGGAAACCATTCATTTGGCAAGGCTGCCTTTAGTGCTGTCTGCTTCTCCAAGGTCTCCAGACATGAGTCCGGGGATGCTAAGCAGCCACTGCTGTTGGCGATCCGCATGACAGTGATGATGACGCCTACGAATAGCATTGCTGGGAGCCAGGGTGCCTTGGCCAACGCAGGGAAGCGTCAGAATGCCCTTTCCCTGGTGTCTGAGCATAGCACCCTGCAGGAGCCTTAAACTTATGGCTGTGAGCCAACGGCCCCCGCATTGCCAGCTCCTGCCTATAGCCATTATGACCCACCGCTACTCGGTAGGAGGAAGGATCTGGCAGAGATGTGGGCCAGAGAGGCCAGGCAAGAGGGCAAACAAGAGTGGAGCGGTCACCTGTGCAGTTAGGAGAACCCAATAACCCCTCACCTGCTGACCTTGAATCTCCATTCTGCTGTCATCGAACAGATGACGTGGATGGGGAGAGAGGTGGCGGATTCAGACACCGGCCACTTCCAGGACTGGCAAGGGCAGAGGAGGTGGGGGAGCTGTCCAACACGGGTTCAGCCAGGATGTGGGATGGAGCGGGAGCGGAGGTGAAAAGTGGACCCAGCCCGTCCCAGCGGGGATTCCAGGTGTGCGATTTGTGGCTCCGGAGGTCCTGTACTTCCTGTTGGCCTGTGAGAACTGGTGAGCAGTCAGAGCCAACCCCTAAGGGCCTTCGCGTCCCTTTCGCTATGGCAACTCCACTTGGAACACTGGCACACGTCAGCAGGTGGCGCCTAGAACCTGATCACGTCACAGAGCGCCTAACCCTCCAGGCACCGCCCAGAGGCTTCCCAGCACCCCTGGGGCGCATGTGCAGTCAAGGAGGCATAAGCAGGGCCTGATGGGCTGTGAGCAACAACTGACTACCGCTAAGAGGCGTCACTCCCCCTCCCGCTAAAGCTGATCCTGTTGGAATGCAAATGCAAATGCACCTCAGCACACTGGGCAAGGCATAGAAACCCAAATCATCCAGCCACCTCCTGGAGGCTTTGCTACACGGCGGGCCGCGCATGCGCAGTCCGGCAACATCAGAAGCACACCAGGCTGCTAACTAGCAGGCCAGTGAAGGGCTTCAAGTGGTCTCGGTCAAGTGAGCAGTTGCTTTTTCCAGACTAATAGGATGTCAGTCGCAGGAAAAGGAGCCACAAGGTAGAAAAGGAAGGCCCCAACCCTCCTCCCTCATATACACACCTCCTGCACAGAGAAAAGAAGCAGAGGGATTTGGGGACAGAACAGGGAGACTACAGCTTAGAGGATTGCGGTCTGTTGTGCACGAGAGGACTGGGAGAGGCCAGGACTACAGAGGCTGAGAGCAGAGGGCGAATTGGAGAAGATAACAAGGGCCAGGAAGAGGGAGGGGGTTCTAAATGCCTCAGAGGAAGGGACGAGATGCGTCGGGAGCTGTGTAGCCTGTGAAGCTCAGATGGAGGAGGAGGAAAATGGGAAGCAGAGGCAGGGGCGAAGAGGCAGAGGCCCGGTGGCACGCGTGGGTTGATAGGAGTCTGGAGGCAGGAAGGCTAATGCTAGGAGTGGAAGCAGCAGCAAGGCAGGGGCAAGGAGGGCATGAAGAGAGAATCTCAGGGAGTTTGTGGTGAAGCAAATATGAGTGCAGGGGACAAGCCTCAGGAACTCAGCCGCTGATGGAAGTTGGTGGCGAGGAAGGCCAGGATGCTTGCCATGGGACGGGCGCCGTGCCCCCAAGCCCATGTACCAAGGAGACCGAAATAGAGCCAGGGCATTCTGGGGCACAGGCCTCTGCCCCTCGCTGCCCACAGTGCCTTGCTTCAGGGTGTAGACCAGAGGGGTAAAGAATGCCTTCTTTGGTTGGGGTACTTCCTGGGGATAATCCCGTGGTCCTGCCGCATTCACATGTCTCCCCTCATTGCATTCCGCCAAGAGTTGTTTGCAATTCAGGTCGCTCAAGCTGCATGGTACAGGGAATGGGAAACAGGTAAGGACAGCAGGGGAAGACACAAGTGCCAATGGGCTGGCCAACATGCAGGGCTGGGCTCCCTAGCCACGCCCACCACAACAATATCAGGCTTGATTCGATCAAGTCCGACCCAGTGCCCTGAAAACCCTTAGCACCTTCCAAGGCACGGTAAACTGGGTGTGCTCGCAAGTGCGTGAGTGTGTCCGTGTTTGGTTGTACGAGTGCGTGTGTGTTCCTGACACCGTACATGGGTGTACTTCCTAAACATAAGTCTGGATATGTGTAAATAGGCATCTGGATGTGGATCCAGGAGGTCCCGTCACAGTGTGTTCTGAGTGAGCATGTGGAGGCTGCGGCGAGTGACAGAGAAAGACAGAGATGGAGAGTGGGCTTGCATGTGAGAAATTTTCTGTCCATGTGCGGTGGCAGGAGTGTGTCCGATATGAAGTTGAACAGATGCAATTCAAAGTGTGTGCACGTATACTTGCTTGCTTGAAATTCCCAGGAAACCATTCATTTGGCAAGGCTGCCTTTAGTGCTGTCTGCTTCTCCAAGGTCTCCAGACATGAGTCCGGGGATGCTAAGCAGCCACTGCTGTTGGCGATCCGCATGACAGTGATGATGACGCCTACGAATAGCATTGCTGGGAGCCAGGGTGCCTTGGCCAACGCAGGGAAGCGTCAGAATGCCCTTTCCCTGGTGTCTGAGCATAGCACCCTGCAGGAGCCTTAAACTTATGGCTGTGAGCCAACGGCCCCCGCATTGCCAGCTCCTGCCTATAGCCATTATGACCCACCGCTACTCGGTAGGAGGAAGGATCTGGCAGAGATGTGGGCCAGAGAGGCCAGGCAAGAGGGCAAACAAGAGTGGAGCGGTCACCTGTGCAGTTAGGAGAACCCAATAACCCCTCACCTGCTGACCTTGAATCTCCATTCTGCTGTCATCGAACAGATGACGTGGATGGGGAGAGAGGTGGCGGATTCAGACACCGGCCACTTCCAGGACTGGCAAGGGCAGAGGAGGTGGGGGAGCTGTCCAACACGGGTTCAGCCAGGATGTGGGATGGAGCGGGAGCGGAGGTGAAAAGTGGACCCAGCCCGTCCCAGCGGGGATTCCAGGTGTGCGATTTGTGGCTCCGGAGGTCCTGTACTTCCCTGTTGGCCTGTGAGAACTGGTGAGCAGTCAGAGCCAACCCCTAAGGGCCTTCGCGTCCCTTTCGCTATGGCAACTCCACTTGGAACACTGGCACACGTCAGCAGGTGGCGCCTAGAACCTGATCACGTCACAGAGCGCCTAACCCTCCAGGCACCGCCCAGAGGCTTCCCAGCACCCCTGGGGCGCATGTGCAGTCAAGGAGGCATAAGCAGGGCCTGATGGGCTGTGAGCAACAACTGACTACCGCTAAGAGGCGTCACTCCCCCCTCCCGCTAAAGCTGATCCTGTTGGAATGCAAATGCAAATGCACCTCAGCACACTGGGCAAGGCATAGAAACCCAAATCATCCAGCCACCTCCTGGAGGCTTTGCTACACGGCGGGCCGCGCATGCGCAGTCCGGCAACATCAGAAGCACACCAGGCTGCTAACTAGCAGGCCAGTGAAGGGCTTCAAGTGGTCTCGGTCAAGTGAGCAGTTGCTTTTTCCAGACTAATAGGATGTCAGTCGCAGGAAAAGGAGCCACAAGGTAGAAAAGGAAGGCCCCAACCCTCCTCCCTCATATACACACCTCCTGCACAGAGAAAAGAAGCAGAGGGATTTGGGGACAGAACAGGGAGACTACAGCTTAGAGGATTGCGGACTGTTGTGCACGAGAGGACTGGGAGAGGCCAGGACTACAGAGGCTGAGAGCAGAGGGCGAATTGGAGAAGATAACAAGGGCCAGGAAGAGGGAGGGGGTTCTAAATGCCTCAGAGGAA
Organism: Perognathus longimembris pacificus; assembly: GCF_023159225.1. Classification (NCBI taxonomy): domain Eukaryota; kingdom Metazoa; phylum Chordata; class Mammalia; order Rodentia; family Heteromyidae; genus Perognathus; species Perognathus longimembris. Next base: position 325 of record NW_025959515.1, on the reverse strand, counting down.
GGGACGAGATGCGTCGGGAGCTGTGTAGCCTGTGAAGCTCAGATGGAGGAGGAGGAAAATGGGAAGCAGAGGCAGGGGCGAAGAGGCAGAGGCCCGGTGGCACGCGTGGGTTGATAGGAGTCTGGAGGCAGGAAGGCTAATGCTAGGAGTGGAAGCAGCAGCAAGGCAGGGGCAAGGAGGGCATGAAGAGAGAATCTCAGGGAGTTTGTGGTGAAGCAAATATGAGTGCAGGGGACAAGCCTCAGGAACTCAGCCGCTGATGGAAGTTGGTGGCGAGGAAGGCCAGGATGCTTGCCATGGGACGGGCGCCGTGCCCCCAAGCCCA
>NW_025959514.1:0-55375 GCF_023159225.1 Perognathus longimembris pacificus | reverse complement strand
ACCTTGAGGTTTATATTCAACTCATGTAACATGGAAGATGTTACGAAATTCTAAATATATCAGTACTTATTCACTGGTATCAGCTGGTCCATTGTCAGTTTTTATTTGAGAAGAAATCAACATGACTGCACATGTTTCTAGTAAATGTTGAATGACATGAGTCCATTTTTCCCCAGATAGAGCTGTGGCCTCCCAAAAAAAGAATGTGTCAATAGTTACAAGCACATCTTTTAGGAAGACAAATTCAAGAATGTGTGTTAAATCCATTTGCCAAATGTGTTAGGAGCCAAGCCTTGAAGATTAGCACCAAGGGGAAGTTTTTGTAAAGGCAAAGATCAACAAGTAGGACAGTTAGCAATAATTTGTTAGGTTGTTTAAAAGGAATATTATTTTATTTTATTTTATTTTATTTTATTTATTTTATTTTATTTATTCCAGTCCTGTGGCGTGGACTCAGGGCATGAGCACCGTCCCTGGCTTCTTTTGGGGTCAAGGCTAGCTAGAACTCTCTCACTTGACCCACAGTGCCACTTCTGGCCATTTTCTATATATGTGGTGCTAGGGAATCAAACCCATGGCTTCATGTATATGAGGCAAGCATTCTTGCCACTAGGCCATAATCCAAACCCTAAAGGGAATTTTATATGAGACAGGTAAATGACTTGCATTAGAATGCCGAGCTGCATGGTCTTCTTTTGCCGAAATAAATGAGACTAAAGCATCTACATGAAAATTACCACATGCCATAGGACTTGTCAAATTAGAATGATCAAGAATGTGAATGACACACAGTGAATGCTGTCTTTGGCATAACTGGATTTGAATTGTTTAAATAGTGAATCTAGTGGGGGGGGAGGTTATGTGATAAATAACAGCAGAATATGTATTGCATAAAACATGTGATGCATACGTAGACTGAGTGATTAAATTAGAAGGTATTAAGAAATTCTGTAAAGTACATATAATGGTCTGTGATTCATTTTGTGTGCCTATTGCCAGGGAGTGAGGAAAACTTGATATTTACCTTCTGTCCAAAAAGCACATTTGTTATTTTCGGTACTATCTTCAAAAATATTAGGAGCATTTAGAATGGGCTTAGAAAGTCAAATATTATCAGTAATATAAATTTGTTATTGAAATAATTGCCTTAAAGGGCCAGAAAGTAATTGGTATAAAACTTCTCCATTAAAGCCATTCAATGACAAAGGGAGGAGATCACAGGTTTGTAATGCAAATTTGAATTGTTATTTAGGTGTGGGGATGATAATCAAGTAGGTGTCTTGCCCACTGATTTGCAGGCACCTTTTTAAGCCTTGCATGATAATAAAACTGATCACCTCCAGACATGTGGTTTACATTTCAGACAATGTGTGCCTGGTACATATCAAAGTCTTATTGTACTGTGCTATTCCCCCTGTGTGGTAAACTTTGTAAGTAGATTTAATAACCCATTAGAGACAGATAAATCTACCCGGGATAAGAAATTTTGAGTCAGGGATTTTTCTACTAGAAGTAATTCCTGACTTTCTTCACTAGTTAATACACAAGGGCTACTTAAAGTCAAATCCACTTGAACAATGGAGAATAAATTATGCAAAGCATATGTGGCAATTCCTAAGGAAGCATGAAGCTAAATAATGTTCCCTAGTAACTTTTGAAAATCAAGAGTATTTAATTCTTCATTACGAATTTTTATAAGTTGGGGGATAATTGCTTGTTTTTTTAACTAAATACCCTAGATACTTTAATGACTCCTCTGTCCAGATTTTATCAGTGGCAACTAGTAAACCGTAGTCTTGCAAGTGGAAGGGCAAAACTTGTAATAAGTCGAACAGAATATATTTTTTAGGTTGCAGCAAATAATAAGTCATCCATATAATGAATACATGAAACCTGAGGAAATCTTCTCTTAATAGGTTCTAGTGCTCTCTCTACAAATGTTTGACACATAGTAGGTGAGTTTATCATGCCTGGTGGCAATAATTTCCATTTAAACCTTCTATGGGTTCCTTGGAGATTAATCTGACTTAAAGTAAAAGCAAAGCATGATTGGTCCTCATCAAGTAAGAAACTAATAAAGAAACAATCTCGCAAATCTATTAGCATAATATGCCAATTTTCAGGATTCATACAATATTGGGGCAATCTAGTTGTAAAGTAGCCATAGGCATCATAGCTGCATTTAGAGCTCATCAATCAATGAGCAATCTCCATTTGTGAGATTTCTTTTTAACAACAGAAATAGGAGAGTTCTAGGTAGAGATAGAAACCTCAATATGATTTGAACCTAATTGATCTCCACCAAGTCGCATTGAGGCCGCCAACTTTTCCTTAGATAAGGGCTTTTGCTCACTGCAATCTGGACAATCTCTCTGCCAAGAAATCTTACTGAGAGAGACATGCATCTGAACATCAAGGGAAAACTAAATGAGCTCTCCACTATTCAAAGAGGTCTAGTACAATTAAGTTAATAGGTACTTACAAATATTATGGATTAAAAATGGAATGTTGGCCTTCACCATCAGTAATATCCTGATATTCAACACTTTGTTTAATAAATGAAACTGGTGTACTACTGACACCTTTTATTCTAAGTTTGATAGATTGAGTCACCCTGCCCCGAGGCCATTCAGTCTGTCTGTTTATTGTGATGTCATAGCCAGTAGATAGCAATGCTTCAAATTGTGTCTTTTCTATATAAAAATTACAACAAGGTGGTTTTTATGCTTCATTTAAAATCCAGAAAACATATTGGTATTTCATACTGCCAAAACCTCCTTGACAAGGGTTTCTAGAAGTTGATATAGACTTGTAAGCAAAGAAAATCAATTGTGCAATATGACCACTAGCATTACTATCAGAAGGTAGAGGGGAGGTAATAAGGATTTGAATTTGTCCTATGTAGTCAGAGTCTGGTACTCCTGGTACAACTAACACCACTTTAGCAATTAAACAGGAACGCCCCAAAAGTAGGTCCCAAGTCCCCCATGGCAAGGGCCCCTATATGCAAGGTATAATTCTGGAAATTAGCAAGGAAAGTTAAGGTTTGGCTTGAGGAAAGTTCCACTGCCGCACTCGCACTAGGAGCTGGTTGTAACGAAAAGATTTTGGGGAATGCTCGTTCATAGGAATGGGACCATAAGGCTTGCCCTTTGCCCCCTTTCCTGAACACCTTGTACTTTCTCCCTGCGCTGCTCCCTATGAAAGGGGAAGCATATTACGATCAATGTCAGTTTTAGATCTAAATTCTTGGGCCCAATGCACTCCACGTTTGCAGCCAGGGAATTTCCTAGGCGACTTTGTATTTGCCAGTTTCCTTTTAACACAATTCATTATAGTATCCTCTTGTCCCCACATCCAATACATTTAAATTTTCCGGATTTAGGTACTTTCACACTAGCACCCAGAGTTTGTCTCAGTAGCTTCATCTTTTGAATGTCTGAAAATACATTCCGACAAGCCATGACATGTGCTAGTACATCCCCAATCTCCTTAACAGGCAGATTCGCAGACTGACAATCTTCATTAGTAGTACAATTGCCAGTAATTTAATTAATTGATCATGAACAGAAGCTCCTTGTACTGTTCTATCGATGTTTTTCTGAAGGCGCAGTATGAAGACAAAGTAGGATTCCTGGGCCCCTTGAATAAAGCAGGCCTAAGAACCATCCTTTTCACTGTGGTGACGGACCCAACCCCATGCATCTACACATATCTCCTGCAGCCACTGGTCAATCTCCTTTGGGGTATTTACTTGATTCTGGGGGTTCTTGTAATCCCCAGTGCCTGTTCGCATAGCATGTTGTATTCTGTGAAGGACAGCATTTAGGGACTGAGCATTTTAACCTGCTCTGCCGGACACAACATCATTATACCACATTAACCATTGTAGATGTTCCTGAAGTTTTAATAATGCACTACACATAATCTTCCAATCCTCAGGAGCCAATTTTAATAAGCAGAAACAGTTGTCAAAATTCACTGTTTAACTTCAACGCCTGTGGTACATATAAAGTTACCGCTTTCCACAGCTGAGTGAAATGGGCCATATTGATACTTTCATAATGAGGGGACTGAGCTTCTCCATCAACTGAAGGGGGTCGAATATTGGGGAACCGTCGATAGTGAGGGAGAGGAACAAAATCCTCAGAGTCAGAATCTGAAGAAGAAAAAAGTAAAGGCAGGTGCTGCAGCAAAGTTCTTTTCTTCATAAGACTCATACTCATTGAAGACCTTAGCAGATATGGAGAGCCTCTTTAGCACACTGACTCCCTTGCTGAGCTATTTAGAGTGGCTTCATTTTCTGAAGAAACATTGGTAGTGGCCAAAGCTTTAGCTTTTGGCTCTACCTTTTCTCTATCAGAACTGGCAAGAGATTGCTCAGGTGTAGCCATCTCTTTAACTCCTGCCCAATTTGAGTTTTTACCTCCTTGGGCAAACTATAAGCCTTCATAGCTTTTTCCACGTCTGCCTCCAGTTCAGCTGCTGATGTTACCACAGCATCACAAGCATGATATTTAGGGCTGTACATGTTAGTGCCCAAATATACCAAAATATAAGGGGAACCTTGTCACCAAACTGATATGCCTTTACACATGGTTGTTTACTCCTTCCCAGAATTCTAAGTCTAAAGTACCTTCCTCTGGGAACCATGGATTATATTCCATTACCACCTGTATGCACTCATCTAATTGAGAACACAAGACCATAGCTCTGTTAAGTTTCAGTACATGGTCGATAAGATTAAAAAAAAAAGAGTAGATTTAGTTTGTCCCAAAAACCTGTAATATTTTATCTATTAGGAGCTCACCACTCAGTTCCCCTATCTCCTTTCAATCAAAATATCTTTCACCTACACTCGAGGAAGAGCTCAAAACCAGTTCAGCAATCTCCTAAGGATCAGTTATCAGGTCCCTGGATCTGGAAGCCAGTTGTTGGACCCAGGTATTTGTAACTGTAGTCAGGACACAGGGTATGCAAAGGAGAGTGGTCCAAAGCACACTTTTATTTAGCAGGGCCAGGGTTTATATCGGTGTAGAAATCAATTCACAACTTCAAGAGTAAAATTATTGCACAAGTATATTCCTATAAACACCAAAGTTGTGGATGTCACTACTGTAGCAGATGTTGCTATCTCAAAGGTTGTTGCTACTACAAAGGGTGTCAATACTACAAGTTGTCAGCTCTACAACAAAGGATCAAAGCAGTCAAGGCAGAAATCTATTACCAAGCTACTATTTCCTCAAGACTAATTGTCATAAATTATTGACTTCCCACTTAATTGAGAAAAGCTTTCATTGGAGCAGCTGGACAACAAGTCTCCCCAAGGAGGCTCTATAGGTGGGGCAGAGGGTGGAGCAGAGTCTCATGACAAAGGGTCATCCTTTGGCCAACAAACACAGGAGACTCCTTAATAGAGAATTTTCTCCAAAGGCATATTAGTTTGGTAATAAGCATCAGAATATCTTTGCTGAGGTTAAAAACTCCACACATCGTAGAAGTACAGAAGGGCAGGTTTTCTAGTCATATCCTGGATCGTGTTGCTCAGAATGAATCATGTGCTGTGCCTTGGCTGTTCTTTTGAAGAATCTACATACAGTTTTCGAGAGTGGTTGAAGTAGTTTACATTCCCAGCAGCAGAGCAGTAGATTTCCCCTTTCAGGGCCTTCCCTCCAGCCCTTGTTTTTGCTTGAGTTAAGATAATTACTCATTCTGACATTGGAAACAAGTTATCTCAGGGTTGTTTGTATATGCATATCAGATACTGCCAATGATGGTGATTATGTTTATGTGTTTCAATATGTTTATTTCCTCTTCAGGGTAATCTCTTTTTAGATCCATGGCGAAATTTGTGATGGATGCGTTAGGTTTTGGAGGGAATCGTTTCTTGAATACCCTGTGTATGAATAATATTAGCAAGTTATAACATTTGTCTGTTGCAAATTTACCATCTGTAATTTGGAAAAATGGTTTGTTAGGTCTAGGAATTTGGAGGAGATTTATTTGGGTCCTTCAGGTATAAAAACATAATATCCACAAATCGCGACAGTTTCACATTTTTTCCTCCCTATTTGGGTCCTCCCTATTTGGAGATTTCTTGCTATGGCTAAGGATTCCAGAAATATATTAAATAGGAGAAGAGAGATGTATTATCCTTTTCTTGTTCCTGGTTTTCAAGATAATGGTTTTAGTCCTTCCCATTTAGTATGACTTAAGCAGTTGGTCTCATACATATGGCTTTCTTTGTTTTAAAAAGGGTCTTCCTATTCCTATTTTGTTTAGGGCTTTGAAAATGTATTGCTTTGTTATTATATTGAAGGTTTGGGGCAGCCACTCTGAGAATGATGTGATTCTTCCTCTTACCTACGTCAGTTTGGTGGATTGCATTAATACTTATGAATCTGCTGTAGCAGGCTTCCAGCTGTAGAATGTAGGCTAGTTGACCATGATGCATGATTTATAATATCTGTTTTTGGATATTGCTAGGTAATATTTTGTAGAGCAGTTGTGCATCTTTGTTCCTCAGTGAGATTTGTTTGTAATATCCTTTTGGGGGTCGTTTCCTGGTTTGTGATGGTATTTGCGTGAAGGAACTAGTTTGGGGTTTCTCGCTCTGCATCAATTTCACGGGTGAACTAGGAGAATATTGGTGTTTTCCCCTCTCTTAGAAAGTGTTATAGAATTCTGCTGTGATTGCTTTTTTTATATTGGAAGAAATTTCATTGCTTCCTGTATCGCGTCATAATTCATGTGGTTATTTAATTGATTTATACGTTCTTGCCTCAGGTTGGACAGTTTATATTTCTGTAAAAATCTACCTATTTCCCTAAAGTATTCATTCCCTAGTGAGTATAGATTCTGGAAATAGTTGTTTCTGATTGTTTGGATGTCCTCGATTATTCTGGCAATATTTCTTGTGGAATACACGATGTTACCAATTTGAGAGGCTTCTCGCCTTCCTTCCATTATTCTTGAAAGTGCTGTGTCAAGATCTATTATATAACCATCACAACAAAAACAGGTGGCACTGGTATAAAGAAAAACCTTAAGAGAAATGGAATGGAATACTAAACACAGAAATAAAGTTCTAATTTTAAAAATCTTTTTTCTTATTTATTGTCAAAATTATGTACAGATAGGTTATATTTTCGTACCTTAGGCATTGGATACATTTGTTGTCTTGTTTGTTTACTACTCCCTCCTTTCCCCTCTCCATGCCCCATTTCCTTCTTTGCCCATGAGTTGTTCATGTGGTTTACACCACACAGTTTTGTAAGTTTTGCTTTTGAAGTCATTTGTCTTTTTACCCTGTGTCTCATGATTTTGGTATATCCTTTAACTTTCCTAGATCAAATATGAGTATCTATGGTATCCAGTGTACTCAGATAAGATATAGTGATAGTGCAGGTATGAACACAAGAAGGGGATACAAGAGGAACATCAACAACAGAAGCCACGGTTACACATGGCATGTTGAATGTAATTAAAACAGTGATATAACATTTGTTTCCATAATATGGAGTTCATTTCACTTAGCATCATCTTCTGTGTTCAACATCGATGTGGCCAAAAGAGAACACTACTTCATTGTTAGTGGGAATGTAAACTGGTCCAACTACTCTGGCAAGCACTATGGAGATTCCTCAGAAGGCTTAACATAGAGCTCCCCTAATACCCAACAGCCCCACTTTGGGCATCTACCCAAAAGACCAAAAACAAGAACACACTGAAGCCACCAGCACAACAATGTTCATTGCAGCACAATTTGTCATAGCTAAATTATGGGACCAACCCAGATGCCCCTCAGGATAATGTGGTACATATACAGGATGGAATTTTATGCCTCATTCAGAAAGACATCGCCCCATTCATAAGGAAATGGAAGCACTTGGAAAAATATGCTAAGTGAAGTGACCCAGACCCAAAGAATCATGGACACTATGGTCTCCCTCATAGGCAGTAATTATCATAGCTTTAGGCTAGCCACAGAAGAGGATGGCTAAAGCTGCATTCTTACAATCAGGTGATATTCAAAAAAGGAGCTACAGATACATAATTGTATTAACAGCCTCTTCAACTCCTGGTGCTGGGAAAACTGCGCAGACACATGTAGAAAATTCAAAGTTGATCCTAGCCAAACACCATGCACCAGGGCAAACTCAAAATGTATTTAGAACATCAACAACACCCCTGAATCCTCTAAACTACTGAAAAACAGAGGAGGAGAGACACTAGAACTTATAGGCACAGGTAAGGGTCACAACAGATAGTGGAGAGAATTACCAAATGAGAATACTAAAAAATAGAAAGTTTCTGCACAGCTAAAGACATACCAACCAAACTACTAAGACAGCCTATCATGTGGGAAAGGTTCCTCACCAGCAGAGAAACAGAAAAAAAGCCAAATGTCTGTCACCTACAGAGAAATAAAGAAACTAACCACCTCTGAACCCAGTAAACGAATTATTAAATGGGCAAAGTAGCTAAACAGAGACGTTACAATAGAAAAGATAAAACATGGCAAAGAAACATTTAAGGAAATGTTCACCATCCCAGGCAGTAAAGGAAATGCAAATAAAAACAACCCTGATATTCCGTCTCACTCAGGTAGATTGCTGTACACTCTGAACTCAAGCAATAAGAAATGCTGGAAGGGATATTGGGAAAAAGGAAGTCTTTAATGTTAGTTGGAGTGTAAATTAGTACATCCATTCTGAAGAACTGTATGGAGGTTCCTCAAAATGCTCAGCATAGACATAACCTATGACCCAGCCATATTACTCCTCGACATCTATTCTGAACAACATGTCTCAGGATATCATAAAGACATCTGGATATACATGTTCATGGCTGCACAATTTACAACCGCCAAAATATGGAGAAAACACTGATGCCCCACTACAAGCGAAGGGATCCATAAAATGGGATACCTATACATGAGGTAATATTACACAGTGATTTCAAATGATAAAATATTGTTATTCTCAGGCAAATAATGAGAACTTTAACAAATATTGTTGAGTGAGACAAGAGTAGAACACAAAAACCAAGGGGAAAGGTTCCTTTATATAAGACTGTTAGGATGGGTGAGGGGACAGTAGAGACCAGGACGGCAAAAGAAAATCCTTTTCAAATGGTATTTCCACAGGTTTGCCTCAGTGACGTTACATAATGTGTCTAAAACCAAACAAGTACTAAACGAGAAGGTCTAGAATAGATATAACAGTAGATAACAATAGCTCAGCAGCTAAGTACATATGACTGTAAAAGATGAGAATAAGTAAAACAACACCAAGAGGACTCAGGAGGATTCTATTGTTGATGTTACATTTAAAGTTCTAGGATTATTGCCTTTGTCATAAGTTACATATTACTGTATAGGATTTTGGTATACTAGGTATTGTATATATGCCTACCTGCTCTAGGGAAGGGAAAAAAATCAAGGGTATATGATATCACATGAAATGTATGCACTGTCTTATGTATGTGTACACTTTTGCACATCACTTTGTCAACACTTTAATGAATAATCACACACACACACACATACACACACACACATACACAACATCTAGCCTTAATATGAAACCTTTTTATGTCTATATAGCATGTCCACTGAGCTAACAAATAATATATGCATGGTTTGTGAGTAATTTTTGCAGGGATTTTCCCTGATATGCAGAGTTAAAGGCTAAGTCTGCCCGAATACATGTTTCAAGATCCTGGAACCTACTAAATTGAGTTTAAATATTAGGGTGTGTGTCAGAATTAGTTTCCTTGCTTTAGGTTAATGAGATTGCTTGTGATAACAATCTCACATGTTACACCAGGCACATGACACGACATCAACCTTGATCATTTGTGTTGAGTTTATGTGTTGTAACCAAAAGGAAAATGACGGTAGCCTTCTACTGGCCTTAATAAAAAGTCAAGACCCGGGCTGGGGATATGGCCTAGTGGCAAGAGTGCCTGCCTCATATACATGAGGCCCTGGGTTCGATTCCCCAGCACCACATATACAGAAAATGGCCAGAAGTGGCGCTGTGGCTCAAGTGGCAGAGTGCTAGCCTTGAGCAAAAAGAAGCCAGGGACAGTGCTCAGGCCCTGAGTCCAAGCCCCAGGACTGGCAAAAAAAAAAAAAAAAAAAAAACAACCAAAAAAAAAAAAAAGTCAAGACCCAGGCGTCAAAATGCATTCCAAATTATAACATTTTATTCTCTCAAGGAATGTCATGTTTTATATATTCATGATAGTAAATTGTGGGATATGGCTAGGTGCTAGGGAAATGTATTTCTAATTAAACTTCACATAACAGAAATCCTTAAGCTCAACTGAATTACAAAAACTTACCTTTTAAAATATCTCTGTTGCGTTGATATTTTCTATTATAAAGCTAAGAAACTTAATATGAATCAATTTTTAATCTGTCTGAATAGGAATGGAGATCGGCCTAGAGACACATTAAGAATGCTCTATAACACAGGCCAAAAAAAAAAAAAAAAAAAAAAGCAAAGCAAAATGACCCTCACATTCAACATAGCCCCAAGAAAAATGTCCATTAGCAGGAATACTACTAATAAGAAATGCTGGAGGACATATGACCAAAAGTAAACGCTATGAAATTATTGATGCAGATATACACTTGTTCAATATTGCTGCCACCTATGATCCCACAAAGGAAAGTTTAGGGGAAATCAATCCTTCATTACTTCAGCACCCCAGATGCTAAAACGCAAAGAAACATTACTTATTTCTTGAAAGGTCAAGTAAACACACCAATCCCCAAAACAACACTGATGAAAAACAAATGAAGAAAAAAAAATCCTGTGATGATGGCTGAAATTAACAAAAATATGAACATTAAATTCCATTAAAAAAATCAAGAACACAGAAAGTTATCCTTGAGAGAACATTGGGACATGAAGAAAGAAATGGAAGTACAAATAGATACAGCCAGTCCGTGGTGGTAGATTAAACAATGAAGGATCAATCAATGTTTTCCTGTCAAAAAATAATTATTTCAAAAATATGCCTCAAGATTACTCTTCCTGGAAGCAGAAATTGTGGGGATCCTGACCCCCTTGCCATGTAGTGCAGAAGCAATATTTTGATCATACCACACACAGATACTTAAGCAAACCCAATTTCAGGAAACAGTGAGTAAAGAATATCGTGAGTTCTATTGACCTCATTTTATTTTCAACCCTTCAGAATCCAGTACTGAAGTATCAAACTGCATGGAATTTCATGCAGTATATATGTTGCACAATTGTCTGACTCTCTACTCATAAGTATAACAACTTCTGACCCTACTGGATTTTTTTATTGTAAGGGCATGGAATACAGCTTTTTGAATATATAAACGAATTTGAATTCACATAAAAACAGATTTTGATTATGTTACAATGAAATTGAACATAGCCGACTAATGATGGAAGTCCTACTGAAATTCTATCACAATTTTTTTTTATAACGCAGTCTTACTGATGACAAAGTTTTGCTTAGCATGCGTCATTTTAGGAGTAGACATACAAATCTCTATGAAATTGCTGTAAGATATAAAATATAATTTTTATTTTACACTACAGGAATAATATGAACATTGAAAGAAAATATTTACTCTTAATAGATTCAATTGTGAAAACACCAACATGAGTATCAACATATAACAAAGTGTGCCTATATTACCTTTATTGAACAATAGCTCTTGGCACTGACAGTAAAATATTGAAGAAAACTTGAATTGATTTATTGTGAGCAACAGAAGTGTAATTGCTCATTTTTTCCTCACTATTTGTGAAGGAAACTTATCAAGTGACCTGCAATGAAAACCGCATTCATTCAAATAAAATAGTTCACAATTAAGGGTTATTGGAAAGAAAACTTTCTTCTTTTAGTCATCACAATTTTATTGATTTAAATCAGACATTTTCTTTCTGAATCTGCTAATAGTGGGTTGTCCATGACTTTTGTAACAATGGACACTGTCAATTCTGTGTTTGGTAAAGATTGCTTTTTCTTATATAGATAGACAACAATGGAGTAATGTTTCCTTATTTTTAATATTATTTACAGTATGATTAAAGTATGTACATATGAACAAATGTATATGTGAAGTAGTGTTTGATTGTCTCTTTTGGACATCTTTCTCCCAAGGCTGACCACTTTTTGTCTCCGTGTGAATTGGTATCTGACTCCTGTGGGCAGGGAAAGAGGGATAAGAGGGGAGGGAAGGTGGGCGTAAAATGACGGAGAGGGTAACAGGTATAAAAAAATTGTACTCACTAACTTATGTGTGCAACTGTAACCCCTCTGTACATCATCTTGAAAACAAAAAATAAATAAAAAATGATAAAAAAAGAAGCAAGGAAGTTTTCTTCCAATCCGGGAAACCCAGGCTAAGATTGATTCAAAAGATTATTCTATGAAACATTAAAATCTAGATAATATCAAGTCTACTCACAATCTTCTGTGAAATAGTTGCAGAGAGAGAAAAATCCTAAACACATACTAAGAAGCTAATATCAAAACCATCCAAAAAACCGTCAAAGACACAAAATATATAGAAAATGACAGAGCAATCTATCTTATGAACACTGATGAAAAACTCCTCAACGAAATATTAGCTAACAGATTCCAGAAAGAGTTTTTAAAAAATCATACAACATGATGTTGTAGTCTTCAGTCCACAGATGCAAAGCTGTTTTAAAATACCTACAGGGATAATGATATCCACCCCACTAACATACTTAAGACCAAGAATCACATAGGTCTCTGAGTCAAAGCCCAAAAAGCCTTTGACAAAATACAACAGACTTTCACCCCCACTGTAAGTTGCATACTTCATTGTCAACACAGTGTCTAGGGAGTATCACTGTTCTATTGATACACTGCTTGTCCTTTGTCTCAGTTTCAGTACAACTGACAAAGTCCTCATATCTAAAATATACTTGGAACTAAAAAAATTAAGTCCTCCCCATCAAATCCTGAAAGAATTACCTACACCATTAGTAAGTGGGTAGAAGACTTAAAGACAGACTTCTCTGCAAAGGAAATAATAATGGTCAATAGACACAGGAAGAAATGAGCAATGGGGAATTCTGCAAAATCATGTCATAGATTATCTGTTTTTCAAAATCCATTCAGGTACAAAAAATTGAAAGGATTGTACTGGGTCAATATTACTGACAATTTACAAAAGATTAAGAGGCAGCTAGAGGAGCTCCAAAAAGAGATGGGTAAGATGATCAGAAATGACTGGCATCTCCAAGACTGGTTCTGCTGGCTCTGGCATGTTCTGGGCCAAGAACTTGCCATAGTGGAAACATTCTTGTGGTTCCCTGCCTGTTCCAATGTCTACCTTCTAGCATCCACCAGAGCTATCTCAGACAGAAGCTGAAATCATCCTGTCGCAAACAAGAAAATACAACAGCCCAAGGTGTCCCTGAGATGTGAAATTTGGGGGCGGGGAGCATAGAGTTAGTGTCTGTAAAGTATAAAACTTCTTATCAAATGATATTTCTAATTGTTTTTGCCAGTGATGTTACAATATATCTGCAAGGGATGGGAACAGGAGAATTTTATTATTTTTCTTATGTTTAATATAGTAAATGAAAAAACCTGTGGAGTCCCCCTTTGGCGACTGGATATGAGTTTGGTACAATGGATCTTGCATATATGCTTATCTGGACTTAGGAAAATACTGAAAAATGAGGGAAGTTGTAACTAATATGACAAGAAATGCACTCACTACCTTATTTTGTAATGGTACCACATATGTACATCAACTTTTCAATAAAATTTAATTACAAATTATAAATTAAATAGTTCCAACTAAGACACTCTCACAAAACACACACACACACACACACACACACACACACACATTAAGCAGTAGTTATTTGGCTTACTCATGTGGTGGGCTACATAAATTTAAATTTTCTACGAAAAGAGGTAAGTTTAATAACCTTTAAATGCAAGGGGAGAGATCATTGACAAAAAGTTTCTCACATGCAAACCTAACTGAAGAAAAGATATAGAATTTTACACATGTTTATGTATCCAGATTTTCATTTCATGATCATCATTCCATTCATGCAACCTATGTTTAGAAGAGAATCTTAAATGGTATATTTCAGTAAAGGGGGAAACCCTAACATTGATGGCAGCATTCACTGTAAACAGTATACAAGCGAACCATATAGGTAAGTTTAATAGCTAGTGGAAATGAAAACACATTCAACGTGTTGAGAGTATTATTATTTCATGTGATAGACAAGACAAGAAAAAAATTCTTGATCCTCAAATCGTAGAGCACCATATTATTTCTGCAAAGGAAAATAGAAAACAGAACTTTTCATTATGGTGGAAAGTTTGCTAATACACATTTCTGATTCTGCCTAATAACAACAGATATTCAATAATTGTTCTACAGATACACAAAACAGAACAGTTGCTCATTATCCTGAAATAATTTCTTGATTTCTTCAACTTGCATATACACAGAAATTGATCAATTGGACAGTTTCTGGACACTTATGGTTTGAAACTGTGTGTGTTTCAAATCATTTGAAGTAGGTGAACGCATAAATAACTGGAGAAGCGATTATTTTCATGACACAGGTACATTTCTTCTAAGCTTAGTTTAGGTAACATAATAAGACTTATCCAAGTAATAGAACATTTTGTATATGTCTCACCCATGCAAGTATAATCAGTGTCACATGACAGGAACACAAAATATGAAATGTGCCTAGTCTTATAACAAAAATACTAAATATTGTAGACTATATCAGAAATGATTATCTTAAGATTTGAGATCAATGTCATAATATTTGATTTAAAACTATCTTACATGAGACACAAAGAATAAATGAAAAAAGAAGGCATCATTTTTGTGGGAAGTGACTTTCTAAGGGATACAAGAAAAATATAACTACATGTCTTCTAAATTTCCTAAGTTTCTATCATCAATCAATATACTCTCCAGGAACTTTACGTTCTTCTCACTCAATTAATTTTGTTGAACATGCAAGTGTGAGCAGGAAACAATACACTTCCTTTTACTCTGAACTCACATGTAAAGATCTTTCAAGAATCTAAATTGATTTTTTTTGTTGCATGTGTTGAGCTCCTTTATCAAAGATTAAGTAGGCATAGAGAATCTGGAATGAGCCCAGATGTCCCTCAGTAGACGAATGGATCAGGAAAATGTGGTACATATACACAGTGGAATTTTATGCCTCTATCAGAAAGAATGACATTGTCGCATTTGTAAGGAAATGGAAGGACTTGGAAAAAATTATACTAAGTGAAGTGAGTCAGACCCAAAGAAACATGGACTCTATGGTCTCCCTTATTGGGAATAATTAGTACAGGTTTAGGCAAGTCATAGCAGAGCATCACAAGGCCCAATAGCTATACCCTTATGAACACATAAGATGATGCTAAGTGAAATGAACTCCATGTTATGGAGACAATTGTTATATCACAGTTGTAACTACTTTCAACGTCCCATGTGTATCTGTAGCTTCTATTATTGATGATGTTCTTGTATCACCTTCCTGTGGTTGTACCTACACTATCTCTGTAATCTTACCTGAGTATATTGGAAACCATATATACTGGTATTGGAACTTGGAAATTGAAAGGGAATACCAAAATTGAGGGATACAGGGTAAAAAAAGACAAACAACTATAAAAGCAATACTTGCAAAACTGTTTGGTGTAAGTGAACTGAACACCTCGGGGGGTGGGAAGAGTAAGGGGGAGGGGCGTATGAGGGACAAGGTAACAAACAGTACAAGAAATGTATCGAATGCCTAATGTATGAAACTGTAACCTCTCTGTACATCAGTTTGATAATAAAAATTGGAAAAAAATTAAAAGGTAAGAAAGAATGGAAAACAGAAAGGAGTGAATAGGAAGGGAGAAAAATCAAGACACTTGGGATTACAGAACTAAGAAAGACACTTGCAGAAGAAAAGAAGATGGACAAAAATCTCGCTGAAATAAAGAATAAAGTCAAATAGCATTATTGGTATTTTGAAAAATAAAAAGAATGTAAATTGAAAGTTAACCTTGACCTACAAACTGCATTCATGGGCTAACATCCGGTGGGATTTTTGAACAGAATTTCCAAGGTATTTGTGGCCTTGCCACAAATGTATGGGGATAGTTTGCAAGCAAGTATTGAAAAATGAAAACATGCTGAAAACACACATGATGTAGTTATTAAGGTCACCCATGTCCTACTACCCTTGCTGAGCAAGGGGCATATAACACATATAACCAAACAACATAACATATGTGTATAATTGCTTTTTACTGTATTTAATCAAATTACTCTCCGTAGGATTTTAGTAGCTACTCACATGAAGAGGAATTCCAGCCGATCATTAGGTTTTTCTATGAATAAAATTAAATGAAAAGGTATTAGGGGTCATTCAGAAGTAAACCATGACTCTGAAATACTGTCATATCCATAACAGTTTCTTAATACTTTGTAGTTATACAACAAGTGACAATTTTGAGTATGGCCTCCGATAAATACCAATGAATTTGTTTGGATATGTTTTTAGATTATGAAGTCATTGCGGATTTACACATGAATACTTTAACCATTCACAGTTCAGACAGCAATCTGAATATTCCCCAGAAAAGAGGAAGTTTTATTGTACCTAAAAGAAAAAGGCAGCTCTTCCACTGATTATACTTGTTTCCTTTATTTCTAAGAAATAGAACTTTGTCAAGGGATAATGGCATTTTCTTTACCTGTTATTGGTAGATGACTCCACACTGCCCCAAACAAAAGTTGGGCTAGGATTTTCCAAGGATTCTGGAAAACAGAAAAGTGGATATGGTCTTCAGGGAATATATTAGACTTTCTCTAACATTTACATGGCCAAGGAAAGACATAGGTAATGTTAACCACCTAAAGGACCTCATATAACAATGATTTATGTGGATAATTAACATGGAAAAGAAAGAGTCCTAAACTATGCAGGGAAAATCTTGTGGATGTTGCTTTTTTTTTTTATATTCTTTAAAAGTTCATTTCTGAGTGCTGGTCTTCATATATGAAGATAAGCATATTACCTCTTATCAATATTAGCATACATTAAGTATGATGTAGAGCAAAAGTGCTTACTATTATATGCCATCTATCTCTAAACTGACATTCAGTTACAGCAGAAACTCAAAAGGTAATCTAGCTCTTTACCTTTATCCCAGTCTTCCTCACAGGAGAGGCTGTGCCTTGTGTTTCCAGATTTTTTCTCTTGTGCTTGGGGCCAATTCATAGTAACTGCAAGAAATAAAATAAGAAAAATGGTATCAGAGTATTTTCCAGATTGAATCTGAGTCAGATCTGATTTATGTTTCATGTATCAAGCTTACCTACATCATCCTCAATGCAACTTTGGTCCGCACATGTTGCTATATGTTCACTGAGCTGATCTCGCAGCACCAAGTGTCGGGCATTGAAGGGACAAGTAGCCAATTTGGCAGCAATGTCGGGATGATTCTATTGAACCAGGATGTAAAAAAAGAACAATAGTAAAATTTATTGGGAGAAGGAAAGTGTTGCGCATATTCTACTTTAGTTGGGGTTTAACCTTCGGTTGTTTGCTATACTAGCACCAGTCTAGCACAAGAGGACAGGTTAGTATAACTTCGACTCTTCCTCAATCTGTTTCTTACAATTGTCAAGGTCTGGGAGGTGGATAAGTTTCTCTCACACTCTATTTCTCATGCTCTCTTTGCATAAAAATCCTTCAATTTAAACTCAAGTCATGACAAGATTGGATGTCGGACACAGCAGCAAAGTGCTGTATTCTTAAAACATAACTTTGGCATATAAAAACATTCAGAATCATGACTTCTTCACTCAAAAGGCATTTATTTCTTCGGTTCGGGCACATTTCCCTTAGTATAATTGTTTCCAAGTCCTTCAGTTTTCTTACGGATGGGACAATGCCATTTTTTCTGATAGGGACATAAAATTCTATTGTGTATATGTACCACATTTTCCTGATCCATTCGTCTACTGAGGGTCATCGTTGGTTCCAAATTCTAGCTATGAGAAATTGTGCTGCGATGAACATTGTTGTGCTAGAGGATTTATTGTGTTCTTGTTTGTGGTCTTTTGGATAGATGCCCCAAAGTGGGGTTGCAGGGTCTTAGAGAAGGTCTATATTTAGCCTTTTGAGGAATCTCCACACCACTTTCCAGAGTTGCTGAACCAGTTT
The DNA here is from genome assembly GCF_023159225.1 of Perognathus longimembris pacificus. Classification (NCBI taxonomy): domain Eukaryota; kingdom Metazoa; phylum Chordata; class Mammalia; order Rodentia; family Heteromyidae; genus Perognathus; species Perognathus longimembris. The sequence goes on along the minus strand of NW_025959514.1, from coordinate 37,127 downwards.
ACATTTCTCTCATCAATGAAGTAGAGTTCCCTTTTAGCCACATCCCCTCCAACATTTGAAACATGGACTCTATGGTCTCCCTTCTAGGGAATAATTAGTACTGGTTTAGGCTAATCACAGCAGAGGATCACAACAGACCATAGCAATTATGATGATGCTAAATGAATTGAAATCCATGTTATGGAAACGACTGTTATATCACTGTTGTAATTACTTTCAACAAGCGATGTGAAACTGTAATTCTATTATTGATGATCGTCTTGTATCCCCTTCCTGTGTTTGTTCCTGCACTATCACTGTATCTTATCTGAGTACCTTCGAAACCATGTAATACTGGTATTACAACTAGGAAATAGAAAGGGAATACCAAAATCGAGAGACAGAGGGTAAAAAAGACAAATGATTACAAAAGTAATATTTGCAAAACTGTTTGTTGTAAATGAACTGAACAACTCATGGGGGGATGGAAAAGGAGTGGGGGAGACGGAAGAAGGGAGGAGGTTAAAACAGTACAAGAAATGTATTCAATGCCCAACGTATGAAACTGTAACCTCTCAGTCCCTACGTTTGACAATAAAAGTTTAATAAAAAGAAAACAAAAAGGCATTTATTAAGATATGCTAGATGAATTGGTACGATACACTGATGGGAAACATAGTGGAAACAGATTCAGTGTGTTTGTTAGTGCAAGTATGTGATCGTATGTGTATGTACAAACTTATTTGTATTTATGCACATGTACATATAAGAATATTTGAAAACATATAAACATGCATATGTGTATGCACATACACATGTGCATATATATGTGTCTTTCTGTGCACATGTGTATATATGATCAGTGAGTATCCTTAGAAAAGCATAACAAAGGGAAGATTGTTTTCTGCCCAGGGCAATGTTTTTTAACACAGAAAGATGAATTGGATAGACAACTATATTAGCATTTGAAAGATTTCTTGTTCTTTGTGAAAATAACTGTTGTGGCATCATAACAAAAAAAACACCAAAATATATGAAACTGGCAAAACACTTCTTCGTTATCATCAATTCAGGATTACTAGGCTTACTTAGAAGTAACATGGTTAAGGAACCATGACCTGCCATAAGACAGTGCATGTGTCTTAATTTTTAGCAACTTTATTAAATTGCTGATTTAGAGTAGGTAATTGTGAACAAGGAAACAAGTACTAAGTCGCTACACTCAGATTGAAATGATTGTCCTACAGAAAACATCTTGCAAAGTCCTACTTATCCTAGAACTCTGTAAACAATTTGCACTGCTATTTGTTATCTGCACTACACAAAGATCAGATTACAAGAGCAAATACAAATATGTGTATACTGCATCTACCCAGGTAGTCTATCATTTCATTCACACAAATTTCCCATATTTACTCAAGTAATCAAGGTTCAAATTTATGTTTGTAGTAAAGTATGACCAACTCACCATTTTGAAATGCAACCCTACCTTTCTGCATTTCACCAGATGGTACGGGAATCTGCAGGCCCTGATCTTGTGACTCTTATTATAGGGGCATTGCAGTAACCTTTCAGGATCCAGAGATTCACCTGGAAAGAAAAATATCTAAGCAAATTAGGTATATTTTTGAGAAGATATAATTCTTTCCCTTCTCTTCCAATTACAACATATGCATTAATTTCAAATTCACTTTTGTGACAACAAACATGCTAAGTATGCCTTTGGATATTATCATAGAAATAATAATCAAATTCATTTCAGTTCCCATGTGTGAATTCTTAGGCGTAATTTGGGAAAACATTTTTCCATTAATAGAAGGACTTTTTGCGGTTACTGTTTTGCAATATTCATGCTATGTCCTCTGTTGACAGGGAAGGTGCATTGAGGGCAAGACATTTACTTGCATTCTTATGTCTCAATAGTACGAATTAAAAATTCCACTGTATAATTATCAGAATGTCTCAATTCTGAACTCCATCCCGTTGAATCTCACCCACAGCGTTTTGCATACTGAGAATGCTAAACATAAGATGATGGGAACCATTTGAAGTGTTCTTTTCAAAGGACATTGGGAACATGCTTACCTTCTTGCATTCTGGTAGACAGGGAAATATCTGCACTTCCTGTGAGGAGAAAAATTCTCTCAGAAAACCAATGAAGAAATATTTCCAGACCAGAAGTCTCAAACATTATCATTTCTTTGGAGAAACAAAAGAATATCGAAGAACTTGGAAGATATTCAACTCATTAACTTTTGAGTTCTTTGATGCACATCCTGTAAATACTGATTTTCTTAATCCACAAATTACAGTCATTTTCAGAAGAAAAACAGGAGATAGTTTATGACTTATTTCAACACAGTTTTTCTAGGGGAACATGAAGGCATCTTTTCCTGTTCATTCAAAGAGGGATGGAGTGTCTATAAAGTATTACACTGAAATTAGGTTTAAAATGAGAAAGACAAAGAAACTTGAGTCTCCTTTCATTAAATTTAGGCTGCTTAGAAAACAAACTATTTGGGAGATTTTTATGAATTATCATTCTTAAGGCTGTAAAAGCATTCATTTGTAAATCAAACTCATCAAAAATTTTATTCGTTGCACACGACATGCTTTGAATTTAAAATTGCCATTGCCAGTTTTCGAAGACAAACTAATTATGTGGCATCACAAACATGAAGCACTAGTAGTGGTGAGTCCTGACTTTTCCCGGGAGTAAACCAGGTTGTATATATCTATATCTATATCTATATCTATATCTATATCTATATCTATATCTATATCTATATATATATATATGTGAGTATAGCTTAATGCATGGATGAAATCCTTAAATATTACATTGCCAAGATTCAGTATAAAAGAGGTGTCCTTTGTGAATATCGAGATTAAAGTTAGAGAATGTCTGGCTGGCTCCATTTTTACAATATTTCGACCATGGATTATGTTGCTGCTTACAACTTTAGAAAATTCTAAAACTGCTGAGCTCAAAGTTGCAAATTTGGACAGACAGATAGGACCACAAAAGTATTGGCACATTTATGAATAACCGTTAAGTTGAAGTAAAATGGAAATAACATAAACAATTTCTGCTTAAGGCTAAAAAGAAAACGGGAATACAACTTTTCTTATACATAAAGCATTCTGCTAAAGGTGAGGGGCATCATTTCCTCCAGGAGAAAAGAGCCCCTAGTAATGAGGTGTTCACTTTGCCCGGATTACTTTGATCTAGTGTCTCCTATATATGGGAGCACAACTAGAAGAACTGGATAATCAAACTCATTTTGGATTTAGGGTATCTTTTCATGTCCTCTAGCGCCAGTATATGTCAGTATTCTAATTACTGGCCAAAATCCAGAAGAGAAGGTCCTATCTTCTCGCTGTACTTTATAATCACATTCCAATTTATTCCTCCTATGCTGTGAATAAGTCAAAAAGGGATATGATTTGCTTCCATAGTTTGTTCAACTATCTTATATTAATTCACTGCAGAATATAGATAATTGATTTTCCCAGCATAATAATTGCTGCCAACAATCAATTCACTGCATGTTACTCATTCCAAAGGAAGGTTATACTTTCTAAGGTTACACATTAAGAGAAGACACCTGAGAGACTACATGAATCTAATTAGAGTGACATGGTAATAAGTGGCTCATAATACCTACTGGTATTTCTTAATATTGTCAAATATGAATGAAGGTTTTTTGACTTTTTGTTTTTTGCCCTTTCAGAAAAACAAGTATCACCAGTGTGTGTCTTACATTCTCGGGTAGAAATAAATAAATTTCTCACAAATAAATAATGTTCTCATGAAATCAAGGGTAAAACATTTTTAGTAGCTTTCTAGGAAGATCTTATTTCCAATAGTGTATCCAATTTATCTCAGAATCAGGAATTCCTTGACAAATTTCAAGTTTTTAATACACACTGATTTGAGAAAGATGGTTCCCTTTCATTGACTCATATGCCTGCCACATTGACATATGGGTTTCTAAGAAAGCACCCATACAAAGGAATTATGCAACAAACCAATGTAAATCTTCCCAATGGAAATGCTTCTTAACGGTTGAAAAGGGCCTAGAATTATCTCCAACATATTATTAACCAAAATCATACTCGACAGCAAAAAACAAAATTTTTTCAACCAAAGGACATAGAGAATTCCATTTGTATTGTGCATATGATTATAAATTGTGGAAATGTTTCAGGTGCTGTTAAAAAAATTTCAAGGGACAGGAAATTGCTCTGTATTAAAAAATAGGACATGGACAATGATGAATTACCTGTCTTGTTGATTAAAATGACATGCACTGAGACTGAATTAGCAAACCAAGATACACTATGAAAGGAAGTATTCTAGTGGTAAAACTCATGAGTTTTCATCCAGTTGTATATCGCCTGTGTAATTGCAAGCAAATAATCAAGCAACAAGTGTATTTGAAAGGAATAAGGAGAAATCTCAAAATTGTAACAGTAGGACTGAAGTCTACAAAGTATATTAATCTTTAGCTTTAATTTCTTTGTCATAGACGACCATTCAAGGGACTTCATTCATGACAAGTGTTCATCAAATTTGTGAAAATGTTTTCTGACTGGTAGATATCTGTACTAAATAGTTCAAAATTTTCCAACTTTTCCAGGTCTCAAACACGTAAATGCCCGTTTGAACTCATATAAAGTAAGACAATAATTTTTAGATATTCCTGTGTTCTTACTTGAACTATGGCTCAAGGGATCTATAGGTAATTACATCTAACAGAACATTAACTATAAAGTGAGGGAACATTGGGCAATACTGAGAGTCATCGCTTCAGATAGTAACTGTTTCAAATAGTAGTAAATTGCAGCAGTAAATTTGTTGTGGGCATGAAACAAGTGTACAACCCCATAGAAATATCATTGTTAGACCTAAATAAAAGTGAGAGTAATGGTAGTAAATTTGAAGACGGACACATTGGAAATTGCTACATTCTCAATTCCAGGGACATAACATTTTTGATTATGTGATATGTTGGACAATACTTGTGTTTTTGAAAAATATGTAGGGACTACCTCATGGGACTTCAGTTAAAGGAATTACAAAGAACCTTTGTAGCCAGAAATGTCAGAGTGTATATCAAAGAGTCAAAAGGTAGTCCACACGAGATGGGGACTGATAACTGAAGGAAGGACACGAGGGAAATGATTGTTAGATGTCTCTGAAGGAGAACTGTACTTACCAAATTAGTGAAGGAGCCTCTCCTCTCAACGAAGTAACCTGGTCCACCGTAGACCTTTCCGTAGTAACAGTTACTTTTAACTCCTGTCTCCTCGGTGTGGGGTCACTAGTATTGTGACGTGGCTAATATTGGTCACTTCCGGGTTATGATCTCACGTCATTCACAAGCACTTCCGCATTTGACAATGGAAGTGCTCAATGCCACCTTCAACCCGAAAGGGGAGTCCTATTTGTTCTTCCTGTCCATTGTTTATCTATGATTTTGTAGAAGTAAGCGAGGTTTCAGAAGTGGAATCCTGAGAGTCGTTTTCACACACTTTTCAACTAGGCAAGATCCCTAAACTCCTAAGTGTTTCTAATTCCTTCTTCCTATACATTTCTGTTCTGTCCATGATCCAGACTTTGGAAAAGCATCCACTTTTACGCAAAGTGTTCACATGAAGCTATCAAGGAAAATGTTGACAATTCTATGCTTAAGAATTAAACAACAGTGAATGATTTTCTAATAGAAAAATAGTGTTCTTCAATAAATGTCTCTAGGGAGAATTGATATTAAATCATCCCCATAGTAAGCATTAGAAATGAAAAAATTTTGAGAATGGATTACCTACTATAGCGGTATATAAAGACCTCATGAGCCCTGTGTCTTTTCTATACTGAAAACAAAGTGACCACATTATTGGAACGAGAGAATTTTCAAAGCAAGAGGGTTTACATATTTTTAAAGGCATGTAGTACAAATAACATTAGAAAATATAGTTTCAAAACCAGGATTTGTAAAAAATAAAATCACGTTCTACCAATATTTTCCTTTTGCTTCATCTGTATAAATCATTGTTATTTGTATATTAACTTCAAATTGATGCCATGCATTCACTTAATGTAAAATGATAATGAAATTATGCGATAAAATTATCTCACAACAATTGCTCAGACATCTGGAAAGACTGAAGTCCTCTAACGCAACTTCATGTCATATATATCAAATGAAATCAACAAGATGTAAGTTGATGTCACATTTCCTGACTCATAATTTTTCGGTGAGATTTGTATAATATGGAGACTGTTTGTAGATTTATTCAGAACTGTTTTAGTTATATAATAAAGCATGAAAAATGAATTAAAATTTCTAGACCATGTACCACATGTGTGTAATCACATGCATCAGAGTTGCATTGTAAATGTTCTTCTTTTGGAATTACCTTGTTTTTCTTCCAAGAATATTTGAAAACTCAAGGTGGTTTCATTTCAGACCTACTTAAAACATTGTTAGATACAACAGCAACATTTGTGAATGTTGGGACTTAGTATTGCATACAAGAATTAAGGATTACTTGGTTGGTAGTTACTTTCTTGTGAATGTACTATGTATGAACCAAAAGAAACATAAAAGTGAAGGCTTCATACCAGAACATTAAGGACTTGAGTGTTTTTACAAATCCAGCTTACTAGGGACGAATTTTTTCTTTCCCTCTGAGGAACTGAGGTATTACAATAGTTCTATTCATGTACCAAAGAACATCTGAAAAAGCCACAAGGGACTGAGGAAATAGGATAGCTTTGGTTATAATTGATAGTTTTCAAAACCCCCAAACCATCCAGTTCATAGTAACCGATTTCTTGAAAGAGAAAAGAGGCAAAAAAGATTTTCTCAATCTCAAGAAGGAAAGCAAACTCTGCCAAAGAGATTAAAAACCAAAGATTTCCACAAACGTGTTTTCAGAAGGAAGGGCCCTGGATTTGTTTTTTTTTTTTTTTTTTTTTTTTATCTCTTAAGGGTTATTGGGATACAATAGATGGAGCTCATGTTCATTTCATGGTATGGGGACTTTAGCTATTTGTACATCTCTTAAATCATATCAGAGTTCTGGAATCAAAGTGGAATACCACATCTGATTTCCTGTTATTATGATGTCTTGCACTGGGGATATTTGTACTTACGTACAGGTGAGTTTCTTTCCTGTGCATTGTATTCTCCCTGATCTCTCCTCTCCTGCAACATGATCCTTGTGATGATTTCAATCATTCATCTGCCATTATTTTGTCTTCCATTCTTGAACCCTAATCAGGTACATATGCAGTGAAGCATTATTAACTTCACGAAATATCAAATTGAACATTACACTTTAACAGTGAAACATTGTAGTGAGGCAAGGGTCCTCAACCAGGTATCTTTATGAAAATTGGCCACCAAAGGTGACAATTATTCCTTGGAAATATAGGGAAATCAAAATAATTCCAAGTAACACAGTCAAAATGAGAGGCACAGGTATAAAGATTATAATATATATTTACATCTACATATATACATACCACATAGACCAACTGATTTTCGGTAGGCAGATAGGAATGTAATATATATCTAAGTATGTGTGTGTGTATATATATATATATGTATGTATACATCTCTCTATATAGATAGATATAGATACCTATATCTATATCTATATATCTTTCTATATATGTAATTGTAACTAAATCAAGTATGTATGTGTGGATGCCTGTGGGCAAGATAAAATCCTTATTGCATTCGTGAGAGGCATGGTAGTTTGAAGTGTGGATAAACATAATTGTCCTCATCACCTACTAATATCTCATTACTGGGTCTGCGGTAGAACTACCCTTATCACATCAAGCAGTTACTGTTTTGTTTCTAAGTGCTCTGTTTTTAACTCCTCAAGAAGAAGTATAGTTTCGCTGCAGATACCCTAATTATGAGAAAAATTGAATATAATGTCTACACAATATATCTTTTGGTTCTTGAATACACTACTTAAAATAGTAAATGGAAAACATATTGTTTAAGGAACACCACATTTTTGGCCACCCAAAGAAGGATTTTGTTCTCTTAGTGAATTCAAATTTTTAAAGTATATAGAAATAGGTCCCCATATTCTTTGATATTTATACTGTCTTAATCAAACAAAAAATCCTGGAAAATTGTTTCTCTATAGAAGTGTGAGAACAAACAAGAGAGAAATGAAAATTGGATTTCTATACTTTTGGCTTTGTAAGTGGAAACTCCCTAAGGATAAGAACAGAGAAGAGTTGATTTACTGCAAAACTGAGACATTCCAAAATACAATAACAATATTTTATCTAAATAACCATTTACGTAATGGCGTAATCAATCAGGATTCATTGTGTCATAATTCCTTGATACTAGGAGAAAATAAGAGAGAGTCACTGAGGGAGAGACACCGGTATTGGGTGAACGACTTGGCTAAATGACTGCACTCTAATTTTGCCTTTAACCTGGCTGAACTGTTTGCTGTATGCTTGTGGGTGATTTCTTATATCTGAAACATGGCTGTGGAATATTTTCTAAAGCATTTGAATTGCATTATATTTCAAAAGAGAACTGTCTGTATTTCCATATCGCATAAAGTTTTAACAGTTCATATTCTAAGAAATTTCAGCCTATGTTCTTTGCCTTTATAACTCCTTGTTCAAAGAGTGAAATATTTTGTCTAAAGCTTTATAATGTTTGAGGTACTTCCGTTGATTTCCGAAGTAATATCATGATTCTAGGTGATAAATCCCAATGAATTTACTAAACATACACTTGATTTGAAATTCTTCTCATTTACAAACATATATCCTTAATTTTGGCTTATCTATTCTACAGAAGGTGTAAAACTATGACGTTAGTATAGAATAAAGTTTTGCAAAAATGCCAAATGGACAAATTAGAACTGAAGGCTAAACTATTCCCTTTTATGCCTCCATTTCCTCCTTTGTTCTCAGCCCAAGTTATACCAGGGCCTGTGCCATTGGTTCAAATTATTATGTCACAAAAATTAGAGAAGAGTTCAAGTTTTTTTGAGTCTGGCTCTCTTCACTTATATTTATTCCAAGTCCTTCCAGTTACTTATGAATGGGGCAATGCCATTCTTTCTAATCGAGGTATACAATTCCATTAGGTATGTATACCACATTTTACGGATCCATTCGTCTACTAAGGAGCATCCGGGATTGTTCCATATTGTGCTGCGATAAGAAGAAAAGTTTTTTTTTTAATTCTTTGTTTATTGTATCAAATACATTATTCTCAATGGAATAAATATATGATTCTTGATTGAATTATGGCTGGATATTTGTACTGAGCAATGCTAGAACTTTTAAAACTCTACAGGTGACTTTAGGTTTCTGGTGATTTGTTGGAAAATTCATGGATGCAAAAACGTCTTCCTTGTCTTGAACGACTTGTAAGTTTATAAATTTTTCCTGGAATTTTGAATGTGGAGTACCTGCATCCACTTCTTTTGCATGGCTGTTAAACACAATGAAGATATTTTGGAGCTCTAGTAACAACAGACATATAGAGAACCGCCTAATTCAGTGGCAATTTTATAATTTTGAATATTACAAGGTAGGTTATATTGGTGAAAGATATATTAACTACGCAGTGAAAAGGGAGATGATATTAAAATAGTAACATGCTGAAACACTTGGAATATTCTAATTAATATGAATTACTCTGACTTCAACCATGCCAATGAAGTCACTAATTTCGATTTCCTTGTGCAAAATTCAATTTGATGAACAGAGTTTGGTACCTACACATCTAGGAAAACATAAACCCAAAGATCCGAAGCTAATATTTGAGAATGGAAAATCTTATGTAGATAGATTGTGAGCTACGTGGCTACCTGATGCAGTGTATTCTTTATTTCTAAAGAAATGAGATAAAATATTACATGAAATAGTAGCAGTTTAATCATTTTTCCCTTCAAAGAAGTTGGTCCTACTATAGAGTGCTTGATAGAGTCCATGTACAATTTCCCTTTTTTCCCTTATGTTGTCATTTGTGTGCCCTTCAGAATGACCAACATAAAATGTACATCTCATCCAAATTTCTGAACTCAGGGTGTGGGGATAGATAAAATATGGATGATTCAATCAATGTTTTCCTGTCAACAAATAATTGAGTATTTCAAAAATATGCCTCAAGATTTACTCCATCTGGAAGCAGAAATTGCGGGGACAGTGACACCCTTTCAGTGTTGTGCAGAATCAATATTTTGATCATAACACACACAGATACCTAACCAAACCCAATTTCAGGAAATAGTGGGTAAAGAATATCTTGAGTTCTATTGAGCACAATTTATAACCCTTCAGAATCCAGTACTGAAGTATCAAACTACATGGAATTTCATGCAGTATATACGTTGCACATTTATCTGATTCTGTACTCATAATTATAACAACTTGTGGTCCTATTTGTTTTTGATGGAAAGGGAATGGATACTGCTTTTTGAATATATACAAGCTTTTGCGTTGACGTATAAACAGATTTTGATTATATTACAATAATATTGAAGATAGCAGTCTACATATGGAAGTCCTATTGGAGTTTTCTAACAACTTTATATAATGCAGTCTTACTGAAGACAAAATTTTGTTTAGCATGCATCATTTTTGGTGGAAACATATACATCCCTATGAAATGGCTGTAAGATATAAAATCTCATAATGTTTTAGTTTACACTACAGCAATAATATGAACATTGAAAGAAAATATTTACATATAACACAGCGTGTATAGGGCTGGGATTATGGCCTAGTGGCAAGAGTGCTTGCCTTGAATACATGAAGCCCTGGGTTGGATTCCCCAGTACCACATATATAAAAAATTTCTGAAAATGGCGCTGGTGGTCAAGTGCAGAGTGGTAGCTAGCCTTGAGCAAAAAAATAAGCCAGGTACAGTGCTCAGGCCCTGCGTCCAATCCCCAAGATTGGCTAATAAATAAATAAATATATATATAAATGCATACATAAAATAAAATGAATAAATAAATAAAAATAATAAAAAAGCAGGCATAGATATATATATAGAGAGAGAGAGTGAGAGAGAACTACAGCTCTTGGCACTGACAGTAAAATACTAAAGAAAACCTGAATTGAGTTAATGTGAGCAACAGAAATATAATTGCTTATTTTTGCCTCACAATATGTGAAGGAAACTTATCAAGTGACCGGCAATGAAAACCGAATTCACTCAAATAAAAGAGTTCATGAATAAGAGTTATTGGAAAGAAAAGCCTTCTTATTTTATTCATCCATTATTCTTGTGTACTTAAATGAAGAACTTCAATAAATCAGCATTTATATCTATGCAGGAAAATATTTCACAATCATTTCACATTTCTGAAAGTTTAACTATTTTCGCAAAACTTTGTACCTAAATTATTATGGCAGCTTTTCCTCAGTGGTGACCATTCATGAAACATTATTTTTACAAAAGCATCAGGGAAAGTATGGTCAGTGTTGATTATGTGGTTCATAGTAAATCACAGAACTTGTACTACGCTCTCCATTTTCTAGTGTGTTTCATGTACATTTCTCCCTTATTAGCTGTGTATGTCTTGTTCATGTCTTTGAACTTGATTTCAAATATGTGTCTTATAAATTGATTTTGCTATTCTAAAAGAGAAAACAGAAGAAGTTGTTTACCACCAGCCCTGTTTGAACAAGGACATTTGTGTCTCGATTATCAGTAGGTTTGAAAAAAAAAGATTTAATCAAATCATATGCCATACATTATTATCTGAAATTTATATGAATATTCACATGATTCTGTATCACTAATGTTGAAATGTTCCAATTGTTTCAAAACTTCGATGATGTATACCAAATTTGGCAAATTATCTCTATCTAATGGATCAGAATTAGAAAGAGAGCCTCAAAATTCTCCAGAATCAACTGCTAATATTTACTTCGTTATGGTGCTTTTGCTAGGGTAATAGGAGTTTAAGTTACTCGCAAAGCACAATTGCATTGTGCCAATAATGAAGACAAAGGATAGATGAAGAGATTTTTAAAAAGGAATCAATGACATGTTGAGGGAGTATTGAGGTGAGAGAAAAATGTGCATAAATTTCTTCTCACAGCTGTTATTTCCTTGCTCATTTTTCTGCCTCTTTCCTTCACATTGTCCTCTTCCACAACCAACTTCCTTTTTCATTATTTTTTCGAAAACAAAAAAATAATATCCTTAATGTCTATTGTCAATCTTGTCTCCACTGCTTTACTAATTGTAAAGCAATTCCTGGCAGATTGGGTATTATATAGATATGCATCTGAATTTATGTACATAAACATTAGTGTTTTTGTGTCACTTTTGGATACCTTTCTCTCAAGCATGTCCCTTGTCTCCCCGTTAATTGGTACCTGAGTCGTGCTTTCTTTATCATGTCTGTGTTACTTATTTCTAACATACACATTTCAGCCAGCCAATGCTCCATTCTGTGTTCCAGGCTTGTGTCCCAATGAATACCTTTTTACAAATGTTTTCTAATCATTGTGTAGGATTCCCTTCTATAGAGATACCATTTGCGTGGATCCAATCTTCTTTAGTGGGACATTGGATTTGTTTCCATTTCTTGGCTCTTCTGAAGTGTGCAACATAAACGTGGATGTGCAGGTTTTCTCGTCATATCCTGGATCCTGTTGTTCAGAATGGGACATGTGCTATGCCTTGGGTGTTCTTTTCAAGATACTCCATACTCTTTTCAAGAGTGGTTGCAGTAGTTTACATTCCCACAACAGTTCAGTACATTTTCTCTTTCAGGGAATCACCTCCAGCACTTGATGTTGCTTGAGTTCAGAATATATCTCATTCTGACTTGGGGAAGAAGTTATTTCAGTGTTGTTTTATTTACCTATAATTTACTTCCAATGATGGTTTTATGATTTTGTGATTATTTACCATTTTTACTTCTTCTGTGAAGTCTGTTTTCAGATCAATGGCGAACTTCATGATTGATTTGTTGGATTTAGGAGGGATTAGTTTCTTGGGTCACCTGTATGTGAGACACATTAACCTGTTATAATATTTGTCTATTACATTGCTGTTTGGCTGTCTGTCTGGTTTTGTAACCTTGTCCTTAGCTGTGCAGAACATTTTTATTTTAATCTCCCAATTTCCAATCTTTCAGCAATGTGTTGTGTGCCTCAGACTCTGTTCAGGAAGTTCCTTCCTAGGCCTAGAAGACCTGATGTCTCTGCTACTCTGTTCTATTATTGTTACTAGGATTCACATTTGATGTTGAGATGTTAATCCCTTGTGAGTTGACATCGGTGCTGGTATTATGCTAGGAGAAGCTTTGATTTTTTTTTTCCTGTGGTGATCCTTTTTTCCCATCTCCAATAATTGACGATGCTACATTTTTCCATTGTATGTCTCTCATTCCTTTGCCAAATATCAGCTGACTGCAAGTCTCTGGTTTCTTTGAAGGTGTTCTGCCATATTCTATTCATCATGCATCTCTTTTTTGGCAATAGAAGGTTGTATTTTTTAAATAATGCTTTCGTTATAGAGCTTGAAATGAGGCATTTTGATACCTCTGGTGCTGCTCCTTTTTTTTTTTTTTCAAATTTTTTATTATCAAACTGTTATAAAGAGAAGTTACAGTTTCATAGGTTAGGCATTGTATACATTTCTTGTACTGTTTGTTACCCTGTCCCTCATACCCTTCTCCCTCCTCCCCCTTTCCCTTGCCCCCCGCTGAGGTGTTCAGTTCACTTTCACCAAACAGTTTTTCAAGTATTGCTTTTGTAGTTGTTTGTCATTTTTTTACCCTGTGTCTCTCGATTTTGTTATTCCCTTTCTATTTACTACTTCTAATAACAGTATACACAGTTTCCAAAATACTCAGATAAGATTACAGACATAGTGTAGGTACAAACACTGGAAGGTAATACAAGAACATCATCGATAATAGAAGCTACAGATACAGATGGGACGTTGAAAGTAGACACAACTGTGTTATAACAATCATTCCCATAACATGCAGTTCATTTCTCTTAGCATCAACTTATGACTTCATAAGGGTAAAGCTATTGGTCTCTTGTGATGCTCTGCTATGACTTGCCTAAACCTGTACTAATTATTCCCAATAAGGAAGACCATAGAGTCCATGTTTCTTTGGGTCTGGCTAACTTCACATAGTATAATTTTTTCCTAGTCCTTCCATTTCCTTACAAATGGGGCAATGCCATTCTTTCTGATAGAGGCATAAAATTCCATTGTGAATATGTACCACATTTTCCTGATCCATTCGTCTACTAAGGGGCATCAGGGTTTGATCCAGATTCTAGTTAAGACAAATTGTGCTGCGATGTACATTGTTGTGCTGGTGGAATTACTGTGATTTTGTTTGTGGTCTCTTTGCCTTCAATTACTTTTGCTATTCTAGATCTTCCTATTTCATATGAATTTTTGGATTGCTTTTCCTATTTCATTAAAGAATATAGTTAGATTTTCATGCGGTTTGAGGTGAATTTCTATAACAACTTTAGCAATATGGAAAGTTTACAATATTCGTTCTCCTTATCAATATACACATCCTTTGGAATACCCCAAGGTTACTTTAAGATTGAGGCACATATTTGTTTGTTGATCTCCTTCACTAAGTTACCAGTACTGGAGGAATTGACTCCTTTGCTGCCCCAGCTAGTGAGTCATTTGCATTTGAATATAACCTATTATATATGCCATAGACCTATATTTCAACCAGTGGTCAATGGGCAATATTGCTAAACTCTTAGATAAATTGATGGAAATGCCTCGAGAAGATTGGGTTTTTACAGCCCAAGAGGTAGTCTCAACATATTGATGTCTGAAAATATGAGAAGAAGCCATTCCCATTATATATTTTGAACCCAAAAAATGTCAGAAGACCAAAAACTCCTTTCTCCCCTATGGTTTGTAGTAGCTTAGGCACTGACAAAAATTAAAGAGACCAGAGTGAGCTGTCGGGATGGAGATAACATTAGCAGGCACTGAAGCCATGATTATTATTTCTCAATTAGAGTCCTGATCTATCACTCCTGGAATAATACGTAAGCCCCTCAGTGCAGAGCAGCTGCAACCTAACAATAAGCCAACAGTTTCCCTTGGAAGGGGGCCAAGGAATCCTGTAGAGAGGGCCTGAAATCCCATTGCCGAAGTCAGTACTGTGCAGGTAGAGGAAAGGAGATCCAGTCCTGCACTTCCTGTTGTTGCTCAGAGGAGACTTGAAACTAATTGTTGCTGCAGGTTGTTTTGGGATAGGCTTGAGTTTGGAGGAAGGAAGGAGCTCCCCAATATTGTTCTGTTGGGCCAGGGGCTGGATCCTCTGCCAGTTTACTGAAATCTGGCTGCCAGAGTCATTCAAAGTAGATCTGCAATTTGTAACCCAATGCTTCCCGTTTTTCCAACAGGGAGAAATTTCAGTCATAGCTCTCCTTTTCTGATTAGGGCAGTGAGCCATTAAGTGGTCCATTTGTCTGCAGGAAAAACAGATGCCGGGAATCCAAGCAGTGCATAGATGTCCCCATCGCCTTCTCCCCATACAGAGCACGTGTAAGAACTCTGTCACAGTCTGCCCTTGGAGCCCTGCAGCCAGCGTGAGGCCCTGAACATAGGATGGCCCAATGTCTGCACAAAGCCGAATATAGTCATTTATTTCTCCTTTGTTCTTAGAAGGCCTGATGGCTGCTTGGCAATTTGGGCATAGCCAATGTTTCAAGAAAGACTTGAGTGTTCTGGGAATATGGCATAGTGGCAAGAGTGCTTGACTAATATACATGAATCCCTAGGTTATATTCCCCAGCACCACATATATAGATAATGGCCAGAAATGGCGCTGGGGCTTAAGTAGCAGAGTGCTAGCCTAGAGCAAAAAGAAGCCAGGGACAGTGCTCAGGCCCTGAGTTGAATACCCAGGATTGGCCAAATCAATAAATAAATAAACAAATAGAATGACTTGAGTAAAGGGCACTGTAGGGCCATATTGAACACAAGCATTCTTTAGATATCTTATTGGTTTAAATGGCAAAGCCTGATGAACTCTTTTGTTATCTTTATCCTGCCTGTCAGGGAATGAATGAAAACCAGAAATGTCCTCCCTTCTTGAGCAGCCTGAGCCAAGGAAGTGTGCCACGCTTACGGGTAGGAGGGCCAGGCGCCTTTAACAGCACAGGCTGAGATGGTACTAGCTGTGAGACCCTATCAGGCGTAGTTTGTGGTGGGAAAGGATCAAAGTCCGCCAGGATTCTGGGCAGGGCCCACAATTCTCTACCATTACAGGAGTTTACTGTTTTGGATGATGTTGTGAAACTAGGGCTGTAATAGATTCCAAAATTTTCTCCACATGGATCAATCTGTCTTTAGCAGGCTCATTACATAAGTTTTCCTCAGTGTCTGAGCCATCTTAGTCTTCCTTAATATCTACCACAGTGGGTTGAGATCTTTCTTACTTTTCACAACTCTTCCCAAACAGCTGCATAAGCTTGGGGGTTAGGTGATGCTCATCAAGTCCCTGTTCAGTTTCTCTGATCGACTGATTGAATCTAATCTGTTCATGTCTAAAATGACATTATTTCTAACGGATTTAGATTAGGACCATAACCTACTTCATGCCACACTACTTCCTCTTTTTTTCTTGTTTACTTTATTTTTTCCTTTATTGTCAGAGTGATGTACCAAAGGATTAGAGATTCATATGTAAGTCAGTAAGTACATTTCTAGTTCATCATGTTACCTCCACTGTCACGCCCCACTTCCAACTCCCTTGTCTCATTCCCATGATAAGTTGTAGAATTGGTTTACACGAATGTTTTTGTAAACTTTGCTTTTGGAGACATTTGTATTTTTCTCCTTTTTCCCTTGATTTCAACATAACCTGTCCGTTTACTAGTGTTTATACAAGAATCAAATTATTGATTCTTTTCTTCCACTAATTTGTGGGGCAACAGTGTATACAAGTTTGTATGACCGAGAGGAATTTAGCCAAGCTAATATTTATTGAATGGTTCCAGTAGTATAATTTATGATGTACGTGCCAACCACAACATTGCAAGGGGATCACCAGTACCCAAGATGTGAACAATTATGTTTGGAGACTATTTAAACCAATCAAGGAACCCTTCCCTTAAGACTTCCTTTTCCATTTTAGCTCCATATTTTTTAACCATGAACTATCTATTACAATCTCCAAATTGTTTTCATAAAATCAACAACTTTTCCCACTGCATATATAGGTCCCCTTGTAAAGGAAGGAGAGATTCAGGACTCCTCTGTACCTAGGGATGATTTTAAGTATGGTGACTTCATAGCTCTCAAGCGGTTGTTGAGAAAGAAATTTTTAGGAGCCCAAACTAAATGTCTACAACAGAACACAGTCATCGTCTTTGAAGTTTCCATTTAGTAGTGCCTTAATTCCAACATCATTGGATCAAACAAAACCAGTGCCTAGTCATACTGTTACATAGATTTAACTTTGCAATACTCAAGATGGAGTGAAGGAGAGGGTTCTTATGTCATCCCCATCAAACCAGTTCACTTCAGGAAAAAGTAACACCAGAAAACATAATGCGGTTTTGCTTTTAAACATAAAATAGGAGATATAGCTTCTCAGCCCATTTGTACATGTAAACCACATATGGTTCCATCCTTGATAATGGACTCTAAGAGTATCACTTGCTGCAATTGTACTATTGCAAAATGAAGCAAATGGGGAGGGCTGGAGGAAAAAGCAGATGATATGAAATGAGTCACAGTTGGCATTTCCTTATCCCAACAGTGATGTAAACCCTATTGGTTGTCCATTACCCACCATAGAAGACAAAGAAATAGAGTTCCATGTAAATTTTAATTGATGTGCCTGTCTTGTGGTTCCCTGCACTGGTCGAGAATATTTTACATACCCACTATTGGAAGAAAAAAATATGTGTGACTTTTTTGTAACTTGGTACACATTGAATTTTACACTATATAAAGTCACTTTGTGTTGTATTTCTTCTGTCCGTGACTTTTAGTAGTAACAGACATATTTCCTACCCTTTCATGTAAATGACCAACTTTACCGACCTTGAGACATTTCATATAAATCATTTCCCTTAAAAAGAGAAGAGAATATTCTTACTAAAATCACTTTATTTTAGGCTGGCTTTGGGAATTTAGGGAACATCCCCCAGACTGTGATGGGGACCACATGACCCAGAGTTTTCCCACGGTCAACTTTTGCATAAGTCTTTTGACAATCCTCTAGTGGTGTGTGGTTTGTGTTTCATGCACTGACTTAAGCAGGTCAGTGAGTGCTGGGTTGGTGACATGGTGACTTGGACACAAGTTTACACCCCTGCTTGAAAAAAGTGGCAAGATGTCATCCCTTCTTTTGGGACCTCGTGGGTCAGGTTTTGTCTCGGTAGGCATTCTGTCATTACACTTGTCTCTTGGTTTTGCAGTTTCTTACTGTCTTTTAGAGGGACTTTGATTGTTTCTAACTCTTCCAAATATCAACAAGTTATCTGTGTTCCTTGAAGGCACTGCCAGAAGGCCTCATCAGGGTGTCATCTGGAGGATAGAAATATCCAGAGTGGAGCATCCCCATGAGATGTTTCAGGGCACAGTGTTCTTTCTGTCACTCTGGCAGTCAACTTGTCAATGCCAGTTTTGCATTCCGTAGAAGAATATTGTTGAGCCTTACTTAGAAATTCACTTAGAAATGTCATGACCCTGTGCAGTGGATGAATAATATTTTCTATAGTACAAACTGAGTTTCATTTTACCCTATTTGCAGTGATACTACAGATTTTTATGTCAAGCAAATGATACTGAAAATCTGATATCAATGTTCTAAGTAGTGTCCAATAAAAGCACATCTTTATAAATGTACAATGTATGTTTATGCATTTCCTTGCTTCCCATGAAATATCGTTTGTTTTTCATCATACCTCTCACTGCTTTCATGGTTCCTTACTTCTATCTCCCACACAGTCTCCCTTGCTCTCATCCTTCCTTCCTTTCTGCTGTCATTCTTTCCTGATTACTTTTCTTCCTCCTTATCTCCATTTGTCTCTCTCTCCTTCCCCAGGATTCCATTCGGATCCTTCTTTCTCCATTCTTCTACCTTTAATTCAATCCCAAACACTGTGGATATAAACCACAATCCATCTGTCCTTGCCTCCTTCCCTGCCTGCATTCCTTCCCTCCTTGATACTTTCCCTCCTGTCTTCCTTCCTGTCTTCTTGTCTTCCTGTGCTCATCACTCCATCCCTTTTCTTTATATTATTCATTGCTTCAACCTCCTTTCTCTCCTTCAACAACTTTCCTTCTTACATGTTACCTTCTTTAGCTCCGGATTTAGAGTATATTACCTCTTATCTTTTTTAATCTTTTTTCCATCATCATTATGAACACTGTGGCCACTTCCTACTACTATTCTGTTGTACAGTACGCTGTTGCCATGTGGCAAAAAGGACATACTCATGTCTAATATGCTTTGGTCGTTGTGCACTTCCTGTTTAATATTGGTTACCCAAGACGACCAGGATGAGGACAACTTGATCATCATTGTGCAACACATGCATGTAAGTAGAAGCCAGTTATATGAATATTGGAGCTAGAAGTAAACAAGGCTCCTTGAGGGGAATGGATAGAAATGGGAAAATGGCCAATTGTTCACCCATGTTTGCCTAAGTTTCATATCCTTTGCAATACCTCTTGGTCAGTTTCAAATTGAAGCACATGTTTGTTTGTTGATCTCGTTCACTAAGGTAGGTGTGACTGGAGTAACTGGCTCATTTGTCCCTCGGGTAGTGAGTCATTTCCATTTGAATATAACCCATTATTTATGCTATAGTCCTTTATTTGAACTAGTGGTCTATTGGCAATGATGCTAACGTCTTAGATAATTGGATGGAAATGCCTTGAGAAGTTTGGGTTTTTACAGCCCAAAAGCTCAACATATTGATGTCTGAAAACATGAGATGAAGCGCATCCCACTGTTGAAATAAAGCAACATTTTAGTTTTATTTGCTATTGGCCAATACAAAACAATACAGAGTTGAATGACACTTCATTGCTTGAATAAAGCTGGGGAGGTTCTGTATTCATTATACCAGTACACATCGAAATTAGTTTTACTCCTAAATCTGGCATAGGCTTGGAATATTACTCTCTTATTGTTCGTTGTAAACTGGTGGTATTTGATGACGGAATTTTGAACATGCTGTGGCACATGTTTCGCGTGTGGTGGAATTGGAGCAAAGTTGATTGGATGCTCTCAGTAGCATGCTTGAATGTGGCGATTCATAGGCCATAGAATAAGAATATCCATTTGGATTGCAGAAGTTGGCATCATCTCTCCTTTCTCTCCTTCCACAACTTACCTTCTTACTTGGTACCTTCCTTAGCTCCGGATTTATGGTATATTACATCTTATTTTATTTTATCTTTTTTTCATCATCATTATAAACTCTGTGGCTACTTGCCACTACTATTCTGTTGTAGAGTACACGGCTGCCATGTCTGCCATCGTTCTTGTGTTCCTTCTGCCCATTTGGATTGGGAATGCCAGTCTACCAGCACCTGTGAGCACCGTTTAAGACCCAACGCAGCCCTTACCTAGCAATCTTGTATAAATATTACAAGTTCACAATTATATACAGATACCTTGTATACCTGTTTATAAAATTAGATTTGGTGTTCCTAAAGATTACAATTTCAATATAACAACCGATCCTGGGCCCTGTATTCAGAAGTTACTTATTTACTGTTACAACCCTATAAGCAATTCTTGTTCTTATATTAAGTTCTTTTAGGACTGGCATTCTCTATGAACCCATTTGTTTCACTCAGATTAAGCAGGGATAACCTCTATCTATTAACGATGAGTCAAAGGAACCTGTAGGTCCAGGCAGTATGTCAGGAGTGTAAGCTAGATGTAGTAAAGAGAATAGAGTAAAACATATTGGGGGGGGGGACGTGATTTTTGTTTAGTTTCAGTGACGTGGAAATGTGAAGAGTAGAATCAGTAGAAAGAACAAGGGTAAAATGATAGAAAATGGAGAGTTAGCAGAAAGAGTGGAGGTGTTATTCTTAGGAAAGTAATTTTTAAAGAAATAGAATGCAAAGAGAGAAATAAAGTAAAACTAATTGAAGACAGATGCAAAAACAGAGAAAAATTATTTTAAAAAGAAAAAAATAGGACAAAAACCAGAAAAGTGAACAACCAAACTACTACCAACAAAAAAACTTGATAAAACAAACAGGTAAAAATGGAAAACAAAAACATCAAGGATGTTTCAGAAGTGAAAAAATAAAAAAAAAAACAACTTTTTTTTAAAGTTTAAAAAATATTTGAGAAGAAAAAATAATGGAGTCCTGCTTGTTTGGGTAGTCTTTCCCCAGTCTCTGTTTTCCTTGTGATGTTCTTCAGTGTATATTCCTGATTGGCTGGTTTGACTTGAATTCAGTTAAGAGGGGGTGGAACTGTTCTGACCCTTCTCCCCTGTTGGTGCAATCCTGGCTCTCTGTGATTCACCCAGCTTGCAGGTAGGCCTAGGGCTTCCTCTGTACATGGGGACATGAGCAGTTTGGGAAACCGTGCTTCTTTGGGTCTGACTCACTTTACTTAGTATAATTTTTTCCAATATCATTGGAAGATATATATTTTTATTTATTTATTTATTTATTTTTTGGCCATTCCTGGGCCTCGGACACAGGGCCTGAGCACCATCTCTGGCTTCTTCCCGCTCAAGGCTAGCACTCTGCCACCTGAGTCACAGCGCCCCTTCTGGCCATTTTCTATATATGTGGTGCTGGGGAATAGAACCGATAGCTTCATGTGTAGAAGGCAAGCGCTCTTGCCACTAGGTCATATTCCCAGCCCGGAAGATATATTTTTAAAATAAGAATTAGTGAAAAAAT
This sequence comes from Perognathus longimembris pacificus, assembly GCF_023159225.1. Classification (NCBI taxonomy): domain Eukaryota; kingdom Metazoa; phylum Chordata; class Mammalia; order Rodentia; family Heteromyidae; genus Perognathus; species Perognathus longimembris. The sequence goes on along the minus strand of NW_025959514.1, from coordinate 15,225 downwards.
TCAAATTCTATGAATATTATACTTTCCCCTTACCTGTACAAATCCTTATTAATTGTATTTTGAATCAAATTGTTGCCATGCATTCACAGTGATGTAAAATGATAATGAAATTATGCAATGAAATTTTCTCCCAGAAAGTGCTCAGTCATCTGGATAGACTGAATCCCTCTAACCCAACTTTATGTCATATTTACATCAAATGAAATCAACAAAATTTAATTGATGTCACATTTCCTGTCACATATTTTTCAGGTGAGACTTGTCTAATATGGTGAATTTTGGCAGATTTATTCAGGACTATTTGAGCTACATAATAAAGCATGAAAATTTACAAATTAATTAAAATTTCCTAGACCACGTGGCACATATATGTAATCACATGCATCAGAGTTAGTTGGTAAATGACATTCTTCAGGAATTACCTCAATATTCTTCCAAGAAAATTTAAAACTCCCGGTGGTTTCATTTCAAATATACTAAAAAAAATTATTAGATACAGAACAGGACCTTTCTGAATGTTGGGATTTACCATCGTATATTGAAATAAGTATTAATTGGTTGTAGTTACTTTTTTCCAAATGTGTCCTGTATGAACCAAAAGAAACGGTATAAAAGTGAATGCTTCATAGCATAATGGTAAGGACATGAGGGGTTTTACAAGTCCAGATGACTAGAGGTGATTTTCTTCCTTAAATCTGAGGGACTGAGGTATTACAATAGTTCTATGCTTATTCCAAAAGAATATCTGAAAAAAGCCACATGGGACTGAGGAATTAGAGTATCTGTGGTTTTATTGGATAGTTTTGAAAATCTCTAATCGGAACAAAGTATATAGTCACCTACGTACTGAAAAAGAAAAGAGGCAAAGAGAATTCCCCCAATCTCAACAAGGAAAGCAAATTCTGCAAAGAGACTAAAATCCACAGTTTTCCATAAAGGTGTTTTCAAAAGGAAGGGACCAGGCTTGTTGTCTCTATTTGGCATTATTGGGATATGAATAATTTATGTCATCTTCAGTTCATGATCTGAGTACGTTAGCCATTTTGTACATCTCTTAAATCCTATCATACTTCTGGATTGAAATTGGAATACCACATCTGACTACCTGCTATTATGATATCTTGCACTGGAGACATTTGTACTTACATTCACGTGATCTTTTTCCCATTGATGGTAATCTCCCTGATATCTCCTCACCTGCCACTTGATCTTGTGATGACTTCCATTACACATCTGCCAGTATTATGTCTTCCATCTTGTAACCTAATCAGGTACATATGAGGAAAAGCATTTTTAACTTCACAAAATATCAATTTGATCTTTACACTTGTAACATTGAAACAGATTACAGTGAAGCATGAGTCCTCAACCAAAGTTCTTTATGAAATTTGTCCACCGAAGGAGACAATTATTTTATGGAGGTATATTTCTATATAAATTGAATTCACAATGCAATTAGTGTGTTTCTAAAAGAACAAAAATGAAATTTTCAGAATCGTTTAGAACTTCAATCTGTAAAAATACTGGCTGTTCTTTGGGAAAGTGGATAACCAAGTATATTGCCTATTGTAATATGCAAGGTATAGTTTATCTGCAAAGATTAACTGAATGCAATATGAAATTTATAATGATCACAGAAAACTAAAATTCCTCTTGCACACGTGTACTCTTATCTGCAATCACAAAAGACACATTTATTCCTAAGTCTCCACACACTCTGATTACTTAAACATATTCTCTGCAAATTTTCCAGGAAATGTGTCAAAGGGTGGACAGTGAAATATCATTACCATCTAAGTGAGGACATAATTGAATACAGAGATAAAAGGGAAAAAATTCTGAACAGCATGTTCTTCATTCGTATCGAGTCTCCTGAGACAGATCATTTCCTGGATATTGTATGTATTTATTCCTTACTCACCCGGTTATGTCTGCAGATGTCTGTAAGAGAGAAGGGAAAAGGGAAACTGAGTCCAAGCCACATGTACCACTACAGGACCCATGAGAGACTCGGAATGGAAGCTCCCAGGGCCCTGGGTTCCATAGTGTGTGAGATCTGCATCCCAGTGTGACCTCACCATCGCCAGTGAAGTGCACGGGTTCCGACATGATTCCCTTCCGCCAGAGAACATTCAGGAACAGATTCTCCATGTCATCCTCACTCAGCGTGGACGCTCGGCCTAGGAATCCAGGAGAGGCCATGGGAATGGATGCCTGTTAGACTTCATGGAATTTTAACAAGATGCCACTGGGAGCTGGGGGCAGGGGGGCCTCACCTACCCAGCACCAGGACGGCGGTGGTGTTGCTGCTCGAGCTTCTGTATTCAGAACCCAGGAGCAGCATGCTGTCGCCCACGTCGAGAACTTCTAGAACCTTCTCTGGTGGAACTTAGTTGGGAGGAAACACCCGCCACCAATTGCAGGGAAGATACAGATCCAGAATCCCTAGTGGCAGGGTCAGACCCTCGGCCTATAGGTCACTGAATCTGTCAGTCAAGTGCCCGGGACCCAGAGATTCCTGTGCCCACCCTCCCTCCACCCGACCTATGAGGGTCCTCGTACCTTTGAGATTCCTGAGGGAATAGACGGCCTGGGGCCACGCTGGGGGACTCACCCATGGTCTGGTAGAGGCCCTCGTGTTGCTTTTCCAGCACCTTGTAATATTGGCTACAGTACCCCATGTACCTGGCGGAGGAGAGAGCGCAGGAAGCCGATGGTGGTCAGCTCGCCCTGTGCCCCTCTGTGCTGCCTGTGTCCTAAACTATCAAGGTAGGGGTTGGGGTGGTGTCTAATGGGCACCATCTTGTCTTCGTGTTGGAAAATCCGGGAAAAGAAATTCACTTCTCCACCTCACTTCATAGCGTCAGACATACCTGACTTCCCAGACAAAGTTAAGTCCCGACCCCAGAGGATGGACCTGCCTCAGGTCCTAGAGGAAGGGAAGTCCCTCCCCTACGTGATGGACGTGCCTGAGATCCTATGGGAATGGAAGTCCCTCCCCCAGAGGATGGGCGTGCCTCAGTTACTATAGGAAGGGAAGTCTCACTCCAGGTGATGGACATGCCTGAATCCCTATAGGCAGGAAATCCCACCCCCAGACAATGCAATGCAAGGCCCAGGCCACCACTGAGCAAGGGAGGCCTCCATCGCTTTCCACCTGGGCAACACACGCCATTACCTGTACTCGAACTCCAGTGATATGGCATCGCAGTAGAGGCAGATACAATCAAAGAAGGGAGAATAGAGCCACATATGATTGTAGTCCTGGATCTCGTCCAGTTCATTGCTGGCCGTGAAGATGTGGTACCAGGGGCCAACGGTCTGCGGGGGGACACACGGGGAATGGGGGACACAGGGAATGGACGTGGACAGGTGGGGAAGATGGCGCCCCGCACCTCACCCACCGCCCGCCCAAGGTGAGCTCAACAGGACCAAATCCCCGAGTTCTCTAAGAGGACGGCCTTGATCCCAACTCTAAGGGCCTATTGGATGGCAGGACACATTCGGGCCTAGAAGGAAAATTCTGGAAACATGCAGAAACCCAGAGGAAAAAAAACCCAGGAGTGAGGAGATGACAGCAATGGGACCACAGCTCAAGTCCTCCTACAAATCCTCCATCCTCAGCAGAATGGCAACCAATCCGGAAATGCTCCTTCTTCAATGAAATGGGGACCCACCCGGAGTCCCGTCCATCCTGGTACCTTCCTGGGGTCCACCGGAGTGGATGTGGCCCAGACTGCCCAGCTGAGCACAAGCACCAGGCCCAGCCCGAGAACCTGCATTCTCCCCATGGCTTCTCTTTCCCCAGGAAGTTGAAGGCTGTGATTGCGACCCAAGTTTTATCTCCCAGGCTGTGGGCAGGGCCTGGCAGGGAAGAAGTCATGGCGTGCTGGCCAAGAGGAAGTTGGGCCTGCTGACATTGATTTGTGTATATCCTGTCACATCACAGGGGCAATGAAGAGTGATTTCCAGTTCAATGATCGCGTCCGCCGTCCAGTTCCAGGAATCTGATTTGAGGGTGGATGAACTGGTCATTGATTCCACGGCCAGGTGATGTGTGAAGATGGGAGTTCACTTTCCTACTTTATGGATGGAAGCATAGGTGGATGGCTGGGTGAATGGGTGGATGGATGTTAGGTAGATGATCAGTGGGTGGATGGGTAGGTAGATGGGTAGATGGGTGGGTGGGTGGGTGGGTGGATGGGTCGGTGAATGTATGGGTGAATGGATGAGTGGATAGTTAGATGAATGGATGGTTCATTCATAGGATGGATGGATGGATAGATGGATTGGTGGATGGACAGTTGGATGGATGGATGGAAGGATGAATGGATGGGTGGTTGGATAGATGGATTGGTGGGTGGACAGATGGATGGTTAGATGAATGGATGGGAGGATGGATGGATGGGTGGATGGACAGATGGATGAGTGGATGAGTGGATTTGAGGATGTGTGGATGGGTGGATAGATGGACAAATACATAGGAAGGTAGGTAATTAGGTAGTTAGGATGGTAGAAAGGAACATAGGTAGGTAGGGAGGGAGGTGGGTGAGCAGGTACAAAGATGGATGGATGTGTGGGTGGGTGGCTAGATGGATGGTTGAAAGAGTGGATGGATGGTTGAATGGATGAATGGCTGGGTGGATGGTTGGATGGATGAATGGATGTGTGGATGGTTCGATGGGTGGATGGATGGGTGGGTAGAGAGATGGACAGAAAGATGTACAGAGGGATGTATGGATGGATTTGTGGATGTATGGATGGTTGGATGGAGGGATGGATGTGTGGATGGATCAGTAGATGGAAAGATGATTGGATAAGTGATTGGGAGAATGGATGTATCTATGTATGTAAAGATGGATGGTCGGATGGATGGATGAGTAGATGTCTGGATAGCGGGATAGGTGGATAGACAGAGAGAGACAAACAGACACAAACAGAGATAGATAGGTAGATAGATAGATAGATAGATAGATAGATAGATAGATAGATAGATAGATGCATGGCTGGATAGTTGAAGGGATAGTCGAATAGAGTGATTGATGGACAGGTAAACAAACAGAGATATACATAGACAGATGGACAGACAGATGGTTAGAGAGATGAATGGATAGATGGGAGGATGGGTAGATGGTAGATAGATTGAAGGACAGATAGATAGATACATGGATAGATAGATAAATGGATGGACAGATATGTAGAGGGATGGATAGATTGGTGGATAGACAAAGAGAGTGTTAGGTGGTTAGATAGACAGACAGACAGCTAGCTAGACAAATAGATAGATGGATAGATGGCTGAATGGGAGGATAGCTAGGTTGGTGGTTGGAAGGATGGGCAGATTGATGAATAGAGAGATTGATGGATAGGTGAATTCATAGAAACACAGACACCCAGATAGAGAGATGGACAGACAGACAGATGGGGGACAGAAGTACAGCCAGACAGGCATGTACTTCGATGGGTGGATAAATAGATGGATAAATAGATGGATAAATAGATGGGTGGATGAGTGGATGCATGGATTGCTTGGTGGATGGATAGATACATGGAGACATTGATAAATAGACAGAGAGATAGAGGGATAGACAGTCAGAAAAACAGAGGGACAGAGAGACAGACAAATGGAAAGATGAGCAGAAGAAAGAGTTGGTGGAAGGGTGGATGGATGGGTGGGTGGATGTGTGGTTGAGTGGGTGATTGGATGGGTGGGAGGGAGTATGAATCGGTGGGTGGATGGATGGATGATGGTGGATGGGTTGGTGGGTTAATGGGTGGATGCGAGGGTTGGTGAGTGGATGGATGGATAGGTGGATGGGTGGGTGCTTGGATGGATGAGTAGGTGTTTGGGTGGGTGGGTGGATTGATTTGCAGGTTTGTGGGTGGATGGGTAACTGGATGGATGGATCACTAGAGTATTGCCTGGATGGATAGAAGATTTGGTGTGTGGGTGGGTGGATGTGTGGTTGGGTGGCTGGGTGGGTGGATGTGTGCTTGAATGTGTGGTTGGATGGGTCAGAAGGAAGATGGATTGGTGGGTGCGTGGGTGGATGGATTGCGTGGATAGACGGATGGATGTGTAGATGAATGGATTTGAGGATGGGTGATGGGTTGATGGATGGATAAATACATAAGAATGTAGGTAAGTAGGTACTTAGGATGGTAAAAAGGAATGTAGGGAGATAGGTAGGGAGGGTATACCGTTGAGTGGGTGGATTGGTGAGCAGGTAGGAGGTTGGATGGATGTGTGGGTGGGTGGCTGACTGGATGTTTGGAAGGCGGATGGATGGGTTGATGAATGGAAGGATGGGAGGATGGATGGATTGGTGGGTAGATAGATGGACAGATGGATGGACAGATGGATAGATGAGTGGAGGGAACTATGTGTGGATGGATCGGTAGTTGGAAGGATGGTTGGATAAATGGGTGGAAGGATGGATGTATCTATGTATGTAAAGATGGATGGACGGGTGGATGGATGGATGGGTAAATAGATAGCGGGATAGATTGATAGAGAGGGAGATAGACAAACAGACACAGAGACAGACAGACAGACAGACACATAGATAGATAAATAGATAGATAGATAGATAGATAGATAGATAGATAGATAGATAGATAGATAGATAGATAGATACAGATGCATAGATGGGTGGATGGGTGCATGGATGGATAAATGGAGGGATAAATGAATGGCGTGATCGATGGATAGATAGACATACAAAGAGAGGTAGACAGACAGACAAATGGATAGATAGATAGATAGATAGATAGATAGATAGATAGATAGATAGAGAAGAATGGATAGATGGGATGATGGGTGGATAGTGGATAGATTGATGGATTGATTGTTGGGGAGTGAGAAAGAGCCGGGATGCTCAGGTCAATGGGAAATCAGGAAATCACAATCTCAGGGGGGAGGCAATTTCCTTTTCATGTTGATTCTTTTTCCTGTAGGATGAGCAGGTGGGGGTGAACTCCTCGGGTCCTTCACACCTGGGTGGAGTTAGAAATGAGCATATGAGGAAGCCGACGGGGAGGGTGTGGGTGCCCAATCGGGATGGGGTACCCAGCATCCGGCTCGAAACCTCTCCACTTGGACACCGACAGCCATTGAGTCACCCGAGACAGATCAGTCCCTGGATATTACGTCTATGCATGTATTAACCATGAAATCACTTGTGCAGAAGTCTATAAGAGAGAAGGGAAAAGGAAACTGAATCTCAGCCACATGTACCACTACAGGACCCGTGAGAGACTTGGAATGGGGAGCTCCCAGGGCCCTGGGTTCCATAATGTGAGAGCTCTGCCTCCCAGGGCAACCTTACCATTGCCAGTGAAGCGCATGGGTTCTGCCATGATTCCCTTCTGCTGCAGAACCTTCTGGAAGTTCTCCATGTCTGCCTCACTCAGCGTGGACTCTCGGCCTAGGAATCCAGGAGAAGCCAGGGGAATGGATGCCCGTTAGACTCTATTGAATTTCACTTCATGCCACCGAGAACCTCCCGGGTGGGTGGGCGGGAGGGAGACGTAACCTACCCAGTGCCAGGACAGAGTAGGTGTTGTGGCTGGAGCTTCGGTAGTGGTAGCCCAGGAGCAGCATGCTGTCGCCCACGTCAACAATTTGTAGAATGTTCGCTGGAGGAACTGAGGAGGGACGAAGCCCCCGCCACCATTTGCAGGGAAGATAAGGAAATCTTCCATGGGATTCCCAAATACCTAACCCCAGGGCCGGGCCCTTGGCCTGTAGGTCACTGAATCTGTCAGTCAACTGCCAGAGCTTCCTGTGCCCGCCCTCCCTCCACCTGACCTATGAGGGTCCTCATACCTTTGAGATTCCTGAGGGAATAGATGGCCCAGGGCCACACTGGGGGACTCACCCGTGGTCTGGTAGAGGCCCTCGTGTTGCTTTTCCAGCACCTTGTAACGTTGGTTACAGTACCCCATGTACCTGGCGGAGGAGAGAGTTCAGGGAGCCGATGGTGGTCATCTTGGCCTGTGGCCCTCTGTTCTGCCTGTGTTCTAAACTATCAAGGTAGCGGTTGGGGGGTGATTAATGGGCACCATCTTGTCATCATGTTGGAAAATCCGGGAAAAGAAATTCACTTCTCAAACTCACTTCATGGGGTCAGACATACCTGACTTCCCAGACAAAGTTAAGTCCCTCCTCCAGGTGATGGACGTGCCTGAGATCCTACAAGAATGGAAGTTCCGCCCCCAGGTGATGGATGTGCCTCAGTTCCTAGAAGAAGGGAAATCCCACCACTAGGTGATGGACGTGCCTGAGACCCTTCAGGAATGGAAGTCACGCCCACAGATGATGGGTGAATGTCAGTTACAACAAGAAGAGTATTCCCGCCCCAGGTGATGGGCAGGCCTGAGACCCTACAGGAAAGGAAGTCCTGCGCCCAGGTATTGAGCTTCCTGAATCCCTATGGGGAGGAAGTCCTGCCCCTAGCCAATGCAATGCGAGGCTCAGGCCACCAGTGAGCAATGGAGGCCTCTGTCCCTTTCCACCTGGGCACCGCACGCCATTACCTGAACTGGAAGTACAGCGATATGGCATTGCAGTTGAGGTTGAAACAACGAAAGTAGGGCGAGTAGAACCTCAGGTGCTCGTTGTCACTGAGCACCTCCAGGTCGTGGCTGGCGGTGAAGACGTGGTACCAGCGGCCGAGGGTCTGCGGGGGACACACGGGGAATGGGGGACACAGGGAATGGACATGGATGGGTGGGGAAGATGGTGCCCCGCACCTCACCTGCCTCCCCCTCAAGGTGCGCTCAATAGGGCTGCATCCCCTTGTTCCCTAAGGAAACTGCCATGATCCTAAGTCTAATGGCCTGTGGGATGGCAAGACACATTCGGACCTGGAAGGAAAGTTCTGGAAACATGCAGAAAATCAGAGAAAGGAAACCCCAGGAGTATGGAGATGACGGCAATGGAGACCCCCGCAGGAATCCTGCAAATCCTCTATCCTCAACAGAATGGCCACCCCCCCGGAAATTCTCCTTCTTCAATTCACTAGGGACCCACACGGAGTCCCATCCACCCTGGTACCTTCCTGGGGTCCACCGTGGCAGATGAGGCCCAGCCTGCCCAGCTGAGCACAAGCACCAGGCCCAGAGCGAGAACCTGCATTAGCCTCATGGCTTCTCTTTCCCCAGGAAGGTGAAGGGTGTGATGGCGTCCCCGTTTTATCTCCCAAGCTGTGGGCAGGACCTGGCAGGGAAGGAGTCATGGCGGGCTGGCCAAGAGGAAGTTGGGCCTGCTGACATTGATGTGTGTATATCCTGTCATATCACAGGGGCAATGAAGCATGATTTCCAGTTCATTGGTCGCATCCGCCATCCGGTTCCAGGAATCGGATTTTACGGTGGATGCACTGGGCATGGATTCCGAGGCAGGGTGATGTGTGAGGTTGGGAGTTCAATTTTCACCGTGATAGATTGATTGATGGGTGGTTGGATAGACAAATTGATGTATAGAGAGATAGAGGGATAGATGGATAAGTAGACACACAGACACCCAGATAGAGAGATGGAGAGACGGACGGATGGAGGTCAGAAGGATGGATGGAGAGGCGGGTGCTTGGGTGGATGGATGGATAGATGGGATGTTGGATGGATGGGCCCATGCATTGGGTAGATTGATAGATAAATGGACAGATAGATAGATAGATAGATAGATAGATAGATAGATAGATAGATAGATAGATAGAGACAGAAACAGAAACAACAGATGGGGAGACAGGCTGGTGGAAGAATGGGTGGATGGGTGGATGGATGGGTGCATAGTTAGATGGATAGTTTAGATTGTTGGAACAATGGACTGATGGGCCAATGGAAAGGAGGATGGGTGTATGGGTGGGTGAATGGAAGGGTGGGTGGGTAGGTTGATGGGTGGGTGGATGTATGGTCGGATGGATGGGTGGGTGGATGATTGGATAGGTGGATGGATGGGTTAATGGCTGGGTGGACGAGTTGGTGGATGGCTGGGTGGATGGACGGATGGATAGCTGTGTGGGTGGGTGATTGGTGGATTAATTGGTGGGTGGATGGGGGGTGGGTGGATGGGTGGGTGGGTGGGTGGACTTATGGATGGAAGGATAGGTGTGTGGGTGGATGATTGGATGGGTGGATTTGTGAATGGGTGGATGGGTGGAATGATGGATGGGTGGAGGGGTGGATGCGTGGGTAGATAAATAAATGATAGGTCGGTAGATAGATATTGATATATTTACATATCCATTGCTATAACATAAAGCAGGAGAACATACTGGAATGCAAGCCACCTCTAAACACCCCCAGGAAGTGACAGTCATGTGCACAACCCGGGTATGCATCAAGATTCTCTCCTCGACCGACCCACAATTAAGGGGATTTTTTTTCAAAAAACTCAATGCCACGACTGAGGGAAATGAATGAGTGAATTCTCTAAGCAGAACTACGGAGGCTCTGGGCCTGTCACTTCAGCTGGAAAAACTGGAAGGTCTTGTTGCTGTGCCCTTTATGCTTTGCTACCCGATGGGGCAATCGAGTGGAAAAATAAATAAAGTGAAATCTATCCAGTGGAATAAGGAAATAAATCATAAGTAGAACTTGGCGCTGAGCACCTCACCCGGCCTGGATTCCCTTCGTCCCCTGGATTCTGACACCATTGGCCTCTGGCCAGGCCTTGCCAATCAGGAAAAGGAGGTTGGGTGCAGAGGCTGAAGAAGGGGGTTCTCCTCCTCCTCCTCCTCCTCCTCCTCCTCCTCCTCCTCCTCCTCCTCCTCTTCCTCCTCCTCCTCCTCCTCCTCTTCCTCCTCTTCTTCCTCCTCCTTCTCCTGTCTGTGGCCACCAGAGCGAATTACTATCTGCAAGTCAGGCTTGAGGTGAGTTTCACCCCACTGAGTTCCTGGGGTTCACCCCCATCCTGTGGGGGTGCCCGGTGGGAAGGAGGGCTTGAGGGCTGAGTCTATGTGAATGGGTGGTTGAATATCTGAGGGAATGAGAGGGGAAGTAAGGGAGGGAGGGAGGGAGGGAGCGATGGAGGGAGGGAGGGAGGGAGGGAGGAAAGGAAGGAAGGAATGAGGGAAGGAAGGAAGAAAGTAAGGAGGGATGGAAGCAAGGAGGGAAGGAGGGAAGAAAGGAGGGTGGGAGGGAAGAATGGAAGGAGGGAGCAAAGGAAGGATGGACAGAAGGGAGAAGGGAAAGAAGGGAAGGATGCAATAAAGGAAAGAGGGAATATAGGCGTGAGGGAAGAAAGGAAAGAAGAAGAGAAGGAAGCAAAGGAGGGAAGGAAAGTAGGAAGGAAGGAATGAGAAAAGGAAAGAAGCAGGGAAGAAAGTAAGGAGGAAAGTAAAGAGGGAGGGAATGAAGGAAGGAAGGAAGGAAGGAAGGAGGAAAGGAAGGAAGGAAGGTAGGTGGAGGGAAGGAAGGAAAGAAGAGAAGGAAGCCAAAGAGGGAAGAAAGTAGGAACAAAAGAAGGATGTATGGAAGGGAGGAATGAAGGAGTGAGGGAAGGAGGGAAGTAGGAAGGAAGGAGGGAGATATGGAATGAGTGAACGAATTAAGGAAGCAAGGTGGGAAGTAAGGAGGGAAAGAAGGAAAGAGGAAGGGAAAGGAGGAAGGAAGAGGAAGAAATGAGGGAATGGATAAGGAAGGAAGGAGGGAAGGAAGGAAGGAGGGAGGGACTGAGGGAAGGAAGGATTGAAGGGCGAGGAGCTCGGGCGCCATGTTGGCTGTGTCGTCAGCATTGAACGCCCCACGGAGGGCAACGCAGGCCTTTTCAGACCCCACTGAGGAGACACATGCCCTGCGTACCCCAGTGAGGTCATTGCAGGTCTTGTGTTTTTCACTGAGGCGAACTATTGTCGTATTGCACACCCCGCCGAGGCCACAACAGTCCTTGCACACGGTGAATACTCCCGTGAGAGCAACACAGATGTTTGCCCACCCCACTAAGGACAATAGAGCCTTTGTGTGCCCCACTGAAACCACTTCAGGCCTTGCACACGTCACGGAAATGGATATGCGACTTGCATAGTCCACCGAGCACAATTGGATTTCCCAGATTGGGTTAGGAGGGAAGGAAGGAAGAGAAGGAAGGATGGAAGGAAAGAAGGATGGAAGTTAAAAGTGAGGGAAAGAGGGAGGCAACAAGGAATGAATGTAAGGAAGGAGGGAAGGAGGGAAGGAAGGAGGGAAGAAGGAAGGAGGGAGTGATGAAAGGGAGGAAGGAAGGAGGGAGCAAAGGAAGGAAGAAGGAAGGAAGGAAGGAAGGAAGGAAGGAAGGAAGGAAGGAAGGAAGGGAAGGAGGGAGTGAAGGATGGAAGGAAGGAAGGAAGGAAGGAAGGAGGCAAGGAAGAGGAAAGGAAGAAGGGAAGGAAGGAAGTTAGGAGGGAAAGAGTTAAGGAAGTAGGTGTGGACGGAGGGAAGGAGTGAAGTGGGAAAGGGGGGAAGGAAACAGTGCACTTGAGTTCTAGGCCTGGCTTCTTGTCCTCAGGGCATAGAGGACTCGAACCCTCAGCTCCAGGCATCCAGGGACCCGGCCTCATGGTATAGAATGGAAACCCATGGACCTTCGTGCACCGCATCAAATTCGCTCAGGGGTTCGAATCCCTAAACCACACTTTTTACACCAACGTCACCTGGGTAGGCGAACACGTCTCCCACCCATCACCCCAGCTGTGCCCAATGCTGACGTGGAGAGAGAGAGAGAGGTGGAAGCATGAGCAAAAAGATGGCTCACGGATACCAATAGTGTCCTTGCGTTCTCCCCCGAGGTCAGTGCAGGCCTTTGCACACCCTACAGAGAACAATCCAGGCCTTACACACAACAGCGAACCCAACGTAGGCCATACACACTCCAATGACAGCAACACACACCTTTGCACACCCCACTGAGGCCAAAAAAGATCTTGTGAGCCCCACTGGATCAGATCAGGCATTTGCACACCCTACTGAGGTCAAAGACGTCCTTGCACACACCCTTCCGGGGCAAGTGGATGCCTTGCACAATCCACCAATGCTAATATAGGCATTGTACACCACACTGAATCTGACACAGGCCTTGCATTCTCTAGTGAGGCCAAAAGAAATCCCTTTGCACACCCCACCGAGGCCAGTACAGGTATTGCACTCCCCACTGCATGCAATACAGGCCATTGCATGCCCTACTGAGGCCAACATAGGAATTTGCACACCATCCAGGACTTGTGAGACCCACTGAGGCCATTTTGGTGGTTACATGCTCCACTGACACCCAATAGAGGCCTACACACTCCACTGAGGGAAACACAAGACTTTGCACACCCTACAGTCAGGTCCTTGTATATTCCACCAGAAAAACCATAGGTGTTGTCTGCTCCCCTGAGGGCAACACAGTCAGTTGCACACCCCGCTGAGGCCGATGTGGTCGCTGACGGTCCCTACGTGGCCAGTACAGGCCTTAAATTCTCCCGTGAGAACAAGACAAACATTTGCCCACCTCACTGAGGACAATAGAGCCTTTGCACGCCCCACTGACACCGTTTCAGGCCTTACACACTCCACTTAAATGGATATGTGACTTGCATAGCCCACCAAGCACAAACACATGCCTTTTGCACACCCCACTGATGTCAACCACTGGCTTTTCCATCCCCTTCTGAGGCCGAAAGTGGCCTTGCACTGACTCCAATACAGGCCTTGCATTCTTCCCCAAGGCCAAACACACTCCTTGTACACACAGCACTGAGGGCAATATGGGGATTGTGCTCTCCCCTGAGGGCAATAGAGACCTTTCCAAACTCACAATGAGGCCAGTGCAGGACTTTCACGCCCCATTGAGACCAATAAATACCTTGCATAGTCCACTGATGCACAGTGTGGTCCTTTGCACACCCCACTGAGGTCTCATGCAGACATTGTCAGGCTCCTCTGAGGCCTGTAGCGACCTTGCGGTCCCCACTGACTCCAGCATAGGTGTTTCCACAGCCCACCGAGTCCAATACAGGACAGTGAGGGTAATCCAGGGCTTGGACAACCCCACTGAGGGCAATAAAAGCGTTCGTGCACCCCACTGAGGCTGCTAAAACCTTATGGGTCCCGCTGAGACTAATAATGGCCTTTAATTCTGCAGTGAGGTCAATGCTGACAGTACACACTCCAGCAATGGCAACACAAGTCTTTGCACACCCCACTTAGAGCAGTGTGGCCCATGCATGATCCACGGGGGATAAGCACAGGCCTTTGCACACCCCACAGAGACCAATAAGAGACTTGTATTCTCCACTGAAACCCAAAAGAATCCTTTTGCACCCCCACTGTGTCCAATGCAGGTCTCTACACATCACCTGAGAGCAGGACTTCCCTTCCTCTAGGAACTCAGGCAAACCCATCCCCTGTGTTTCAGAGGCAAAACCCCATGGGTGGAGACACAGGAGACGGTGAGGCAGACGAGGTGAGTTGTTTTATATAAAAAAGATATAAATACATGTTTTTATTATCATATATTTATAGGATATAGATCCACTAATTTACTTATATTTACATAATGCATAACACATGTATATGATATACGCATAGTATGCATTTAAATAATCTATATTTATGTACTATATATTCATCCACTGGCTATATATGATACAGATTCATCCTGGATGCACCCAGAAAAAATGAATTTTCTAGATTGTGTTGGGAGGGAGGGAAGGAAGGAAGGAAGGAAGGAAGGAAGGAAAGAAGGAAGGAAGGAGGGAGGGAGGGAAAGAAGGAAGGGAAGGAAGAAAAGGGAAAAGATGGAACTAAGGAGAGAAGGAAGGACTGAGGGAGGGAGGGAAGGAAGGAGGAAAGGACAGAGGGAGAGAGGAAAGGAAGAGAAGGGAGATTGAGGGAGGGATGGAAGGAAGGAAGGAGGGAGAGAGGGAGGGAAGGAAGGAGGTAAGGAAAGAAGGAAAGAGAAAGAAAATGAAGGAAGGAAGGAAGGTGGGAGGGAGGGAAGGAAGAGAAGGAGGGTAGGAATGAGAGAAGATAGGATGGAAGAAAAGAATGAGGGAAGGAAGGAAGGAGGAAGGAAAGAAAGGAGGGAGGGAGGGAAGAAAGGCTCAAACTCGAGTTCTCAGCATGGCGTCTTATTCTCAGAAATTAGAAGACTTAAACCCGCAGCCCCTGGCGTCCTGGGAACCAGGTCCCATGCTTGATAACAGAAAGCCTTGGACTTATGTGTGCTGCATATTATCCAATCAGCGCTTCGAATCTCTAAGT
>NW_025959513.1:0-41391 GCF_023159225.1 Perognathus longimembris pacificus | reverse complement strand
TCCTTTCCCCTGTGTAATTACCTTAACAAGCTCCAGCTGTTTTTATTCTCAGAAGGTTTACTCCCTGATATACAGCTGCCTACCCCCTTCGTAAGTGCAGGTCCTAAATGAGCTTTTTTCTCTGTTCTCTCACCACAATCCAGATTCTTTTGGGGAGTTACCAGTACAGTAACCATACCAGGAAGTACTTAATTTATTAAGGTACTGCTTTTCTTAATCTCAGTGGAGATATTTACTGATAAACAGCTAGCTACGCAGCATGTTCATGTCGTTCCTAAATGACCTTTTATCTCTCTCCCCTCACCACAAATCAGATTCTTCTGAGGAGTTCCCAGTACATTGTCCTTTCCCCTGTGTAATTACCTTAACAAGCTCCATTGGTTTTTATTCTCAGAAGGTTTACTCCCTGATTTACAGCTGCCTACCCCCTTCGTAAGTGCAGGTCCTAAATGAGCTTTTTTCTCTGTTCCCTCACCACAATCCAGATTCTTTTGGGGAGTTACCAGTACAGTAACCATACCAGGAAGTACTTAATTTATTAAGATAATGCTTTTCTTAATCTCAGTGGAGATATTTTCGGATAAACAGCTACCTACGCAGCATGTTCATGTCGTTCCTAAATGAGCTTTTATCTCTCTCCCCTCACCACAAATCACATTCTTCTGAGGAGTTCCCAGTACATTATCCTTTCCCCTGTGTAATTACCTTAACAAGCTCCAGCTGTTTTTATTCTCAGAAGGTTTACTCCCTGATATACAGCTGCCAACCCCCTTCGTAAGTGCAGGTCCTAAATGAGCTTTTTTCTCTGTTCTCTCACCACAATCCAGATTCTTTTGGGGAGTTACCAGTACAGTAACCAAACAAGGAAGTACTTAATTTATTAAGCTACTGCTTTTCTTATTCTCAGTGGAGATATTTACTGATAAACAGCTACCTACGCAGCATGTTCATGTCGTTCCTAAATGAGCTTTTATCTCTCTCCCCTCACCACAATTCAGATTCTTCTGAGGAGTTCCCAGTACATTATCCTTTCCCCTGTGTAATTACCTTAACAAGCTCCAGCTGTTTTTATTCTCAGAAGGTTTACTCCCTGATATACAGCTGCCTACCTGCTTTGTAAGTGCAGTTCCTAAATGAGCTTTTTTCTCTGTTCCCTCACCACAATCCAGATTCTTTTGGGGAGTTACCAGTACAGTAACCATACCAGGAAGTACTTAATTTATTAAGCTCCTGCTTTTCTTAATCTCACTGTAGATATTTCCTGATAAATAGCTACCTATGCAGCATGTTCATGTCGTTCCTAAATGAGCTTTTATCTCTCTCCCCTCACCACAAATCAGATTCTTCTGAGGAGTTCCCAGTACATTATCCTTTCCCCTGTGTAATTACCTTAACAAGCTCCAGCTGTTTTTATTCTCAGAAGGTTTACTCCCTGATATACAGCTGCCTACCCCCTTCGTAAGTGCAGGTCCTAAATGAGCTTTTTTTCTCTGTTCTCTCACCACAATCCAGATTCTTTTGGGGAGTTACCAGTACAGTAACCATACCAGGAAGTACTTAATTTATTAAGGTACTGCTTTTCTTAATCTCAGTGGAGATATTTACTGATAAACAGCTAGCTACGCAGCATGTTCATGTCGTTCCTAAATGACCTTTTATCTCTCTCCCCTCACCACAAATCAGATTCTTCTGAGGAGTTCCCAGTACATTGTCCTTTCCCCTGTGTAATTACCTTAACAAGCTCCATTGGTTTTTATTCTCAGAAGGTTTACTCCCTGATTTACAGCTGCCTACCCCCTTCGTAAGTGCAGGTCCTAAATGAGCTTTTTTCTCTGTTCCCTCACCACAATCCAGATTCTTTTGGGGAGTTACCAGTACAGTAACCATACCAGGAAGTACTTAATTTATTAAGATAATGCTTTTCTTAATCTCAGTGGAGATATTTTCGGATAAACAGCTACCTACGCAGCATGTTCATGTCGTTCCTAAATGAGCTTTTATCTCTCTCCCCTCACCCACAAATCACATTCTTCTGAGGAGTTCCCAGTACATTATCCTTTCCCCTGTGTAATTACCTTAACAAGCTCCAGCTGTTTTTATTCTCAGAAGGTTTACTCCCTGATATACAGCTGCCAACCCCCTTCGTAAGTGCAGGTCCTAAATGAGCTTTTTTCTCTGTTCTCTCACCACAATCCAGATTCTTTTGGGGAGTTACCAGTACAGTAACCAAACAAGGAAGTACTTAATTTATTAAGCTACTGCTTTTCTTATTCTCAGTGGAGATATTTACTGATAAACAGCTACCTACGCAGCATGTTCATGTCGTTCCTAAATGAGCTTTTATCTCTCTCCCCTCACCACAATTCAGATTCTTCTGAGGAGTTCCCAGTACATTATCCTTTCCCCTGTGTAATTACCTTAACAAGCTCCAGCTGTTTTTATTCTCAGAAGGTTTACTCCCTGATATACAGCTGCCTACCCCCTTCGTAAGTGCAGGTCCTAAATGAGCTTTTTTCTCTGTTCCCTCACCACAATCCAGATTCTTTTGGGGAGTTACCAGTACAGTAACCATACCAGGAAGTACTTAATTTATTAAGCTACTGCTTTTCTTAATCTCAGTGGAGATATTTACTAATAAACAGCTACCTACGCAGCATGTTCATGTCGTTCCTAAATGAGCTTTTATCTCTCTCCCCTCACCACAATCAGATTCTTCTGAGGATTTCCCAGTACATTATCCTTTCCCCTGTGTAATTACCTTAACAAGCTCCAACTGTTTTTATTCTCAGAAGGTTTACTCCCTGATATACAGCTGCCTACCCCCTTCGTAAGTGCAGGTCCTAAATGAGCTTTTTTCTCTGTTCCCTCACCACAATCCAGATTCTTTTGGGGAGTTACCAGTACAGTAACCATACCAGGAAGAACTTAATTTATTAAGCTACTGCTTTTCTTAATCTCAGTGGAGATATTTACTGATAAACAGCTACCTACGCAGCATGTTCATTTCGTTCTTAAATGAGCTTTTATCTCTCTCCCTTCACCACAAATCAGATTCTTCTGAGGAGTTCCCAGTACATTATCCTTTCCTCTGTGTAATTACCTTAACAAGCTCCCGCTGTTTTTATTCTCAGAAGGTTTACTCCGTGATATACAGCTGCCTACCCCCTTCGTAAGTGCAGGTCCTAAATGAGCTTTTTTCTCTGTTCCCTCACCACAATCCAGATTCTTTTGGGGAGTTACCAGTACAGTAACCATACCAGGAAGTACTTAATTTATTAAGCTACTGCTTTTCTTAATCTCAGTGGAGATATTTACTGATAAACAGCTACCTACGCAGCATGTTCATGTCGTTCCTAAATGAGCTTTTATCTCTCTCCCCTCACCACAAATCAGATTCTTCTGAGGAGTTCCCAGTACATTATCCTTTCCCCTGTGTATATTACCTTACTAAGCTCCAGCTGTTTTTATTCTCAGAAGTTTTACTCCCTGATATACACCTGCCTACACCCTTCGTAAGTGCAGGTCCTAAATGAGCTTTTTTCTCTGTTCCCTCACCACAATCCAGATTCTTTTGGGGAGTTACCAGTACAGTAACCATACCAGGAAGTACTTAATTTATTAAGCTTCTGCTTTTCTTAATCTCAGTGGAGATATTTACTGATAAACAGCTACCTACGCAGCATGTTCATGGTCGTTCCTAAATGAGCTTTTATCTCTCTCCCATCACCACAAATCAGATTCTTCTGAGGAGTTCCCAGTACATTATCCTTTCCCCTGTGTAATTACCTTAACAAGCTCCAGCTGTTTTTATTCTCAGAAGTTTTACTCCCTGATATACAGCTGCCTACCCCCTTCCTAAGTGCAGGTCCTAAATGAGCATTTTTCTCTGTTCCCTCACCACAATCCAGATTCTTTTGGGGAGTTACCAGTACAGTAACCATACCAGGAAGTACTTAATTTATTAAGCTACTGCTTTTCTTAATCTCAGTGGAGATATTTACTGATAAACAGCTACCTACGCAGCATGTTCATGTCGTTCCTAAATGAGCTTTTATCTCTCTCCCCTCACCACAAATCAGATTCTTCTGAGGAGTTCCCAGTACATTATCCTTTCCCCTGTGTAATTACCTTAACAAGCTCCAGCTGTTTTTATTCTCAGAAGGTTTACTCCCTGATATACAGCTGCCTACCCCCTTCGTAAGTGCAGGTCCTAAATGAGCTTTTTTCTCTGTTCCCTCACCACAATCCAGATTCCTTTGGGGAGTTACCAGTACAGTAACCATACCAGGAAGTACTTAATTTATTAAGCTACTGCTGTTCTTCATCTCAGTGGAGATATTTACTGATAAACAGCTACCTACGCAGCATGTTCATGTCGTTCCTAAATGACCTTTTATCTCTCTCCCCTCACCACAAATCAGATTCTTCTGAGGAGTTCTCAGTACATTATCCTTTCCCCTGTGTAATTACCTTAACAAGCTCCAGCTGTTTTTATTCTCAGAAGGTTTACTCCCTGATATACAGCTGCCTACCCCCTTCGTAAGTGCAGGTCCTAAATGAGCTTTTTTCTCTGTTCCCTCACCACAATCCAGATTCTTTTGGGGAGTTACCAGTACAGTAACCATACCAGGAAGTACTTAATTTATTAAGCTACGGCTTTTCTTAATCTCAGTGGAGATATTTACTGATAAACAGCTACCTACGCAGCATGTTCATGTCGTTCCTAAATGAGCTTTTATCTCTCTCCCCTCACCAAAAATCAGATTCTTCTGAGGAGTTCCCAGTATATTATCCTTTCCCCTGTGTAATTACCTTAACAAGCTCCAGCTGTTTTTATTCTCAGAAGGTTTACTCCCTGATATACAGCTGCCTACCCCCTTCGTAAGTGCAGGTCCGAAATGAGCATTTTCCTCTGTTCCCTCACCACAATCCAGATTCTTTTGGGGAGTTACAAGTACAGTAACCATACCAGGAAGTACTTAATTTATTAAGCTACTGCTTTTCTTAATCTCAGTGGAGATATTTACTGATAAACAGCTACGTAAGCAGCATGTTCATGTCGTTCCTAAATGAGCTTTTTCTCTCTCCCCTCACCACAAATCAGATTCTTCTGAGGAGTTCCCAGTACATTATCCTTTCCCCTGTGTAATTACCTTAACAAGCTCCAGCTGTTTTTATTCTCAGAAGGTTTACTCCCTGATATAAACTGCCTACCCCCTTCTTATGTGCAGGTCCTAAATGAGCTTTTTTCTCTGTTCCCTCACCACAATCCAGATTCTTTTGGGGAGTTACCAGTACAGTGACCATACCAGGAAGTACTTAATTTATTAAGCTACTGCTTTTCTTAATCTCAGTGGAGATATTTACTGATAAACAGTTACCTACGCAGCATGTTCATGTCGTTCCTAAATGAGCTTTTATCTCTCTCCCCTCACCACAAATCAGATTCTTCGGAGGAGTTCCCAGTACATTATCCTTTCCCCTGTGTAATTACCTTAACAAGCTCCAGCTGTTTTTATTCTCAGAAGGTTTACTCCCTGATATACAGCTGCCTAACCCGTTCGTAAGTGCAGGTCCTAAAAGAGCTTTTTTCTCTGTTCCCTCACCACAATCCAGATTCTTTTGGGGAGTTACCAGTACAGTAACCATACCAGGAAGTACTTAATTTATTAAGCTACTGCTTTTCTTAATCTCAGTGGAGATATTTACTGATAAACAGCTACCATATGCAGTATGTTCATGTCGTTCCTAAATGAGCTTTTATCTCTCTCCCCTCACCACAAATCAGATTCTTCTGAAGAGTTCCCAGTACACTATCCTTTCCCCTGTGTAATTACCTTAACAAGCTCCAGCAGTTTTTATTCTCAGAAGTTTTACTCCCTGATATACAGCTGCCTACCCCCTTCGTAAGTGCAGGTCCTAAATGAGCTTTTTTCTCTGTTCCCTCACCACAATCCTGATTCTTTTGGGGAGTTACACGTACAGTAACCATACCAGGAAGTACTTAATTTATTAAGCTACTGCTTTTGTTAATCTCAGTGGAGATATTTACTGATAAACAGCTACCTACACAGCATGTTCATGTCGTTCATAAATGAGCTTTTATCTCTCTCCCCTCACCACAAATCAGATTCTTCTGAGGAGTTCCCAGTACATTATCCTTTCCCCTGTGTAATTACCTTAACAAGCTCCAGCTGTTTTTATTCTCAGAAGGTTTACTCCCTGATATACAGCTGCCTACCCCCTTCGTAAGTGCAGGTCCTAAATCCGATTTTTTCTGTGTTCCCTCACCACAATCCAGATTCTTTTGGGGTGTTACCAGTACAGTAACCATACCAGGAAGTACTTAATTTATTAAGCTACTGCTTTTCTTAATCTCAGTGGAGATATTTACTGATAAACAGCTACCTACGCAGCATGTTCATGTTGTTCCTAAATGAGCTTTTATCTCTCTCCCCTCACCACAAATCAGATTCTTCTGAGGAGTTCCCAGTACATTATCCTTTCCCCTGTGTAATTACCTTAACAAGCTCCAGCTGTTTTTATTCTCAGAAGGTTTACTCCCTGATATACAGCTGCCTACCCCCTTCGTAAGTGCAGGTTCTAAATGAGCTTTTTTCTCTGTTCCCTCACCACAATCCAGATTCTTTTGGGGAGTTACCAGTACAGTAACCATACCAGGAAGTACTTAATTTATTAAGGTACTGCTTTTCTTAATCTCAGTGGAGATATTTACTGATAAACAGCTACGTAAGCAGCATGTTCATGTCGTTCCTAAATGAGCTTTTTCTCTCTCCCCTCACCACAAATCAGATTCTTCTGAGGAGTTCCCAGTACATTGTCCTTTCCCCTGTGTAATTACCTTAACAAGCTCCAGCTGTTTTTATTCTCAGAAGGTTTACTCCCTGATATAAGCTGCCTACCCCCTTCGTAAGTGCAGGTCCTAAATGAGTTTTTTCTCTGTTCCCTCACCACAATCCAGATTCTTTTGGGGAGTTACCCGTACAGTATCCATAGCAGGAAGTACTTAATTTTTTAAGCTACTGCTTTTCTTAATCACAGTGGAGATATTTACTGATAAACAGCTACGTATGCAGCATGTTCATGTCGTTCCTAAATGAGCTTTTATCTCTCTCGCCTCACCACAAATCAGATTCTTCTGAGGAGTTCCCAGTACATTATCCTTTCCCCTGTGTAATTACCTTAACAAGCTCCAGCTGTTTTTATTCTCAGAAGGTTCACTCCCTGATATACAGCTGCCTACCCCCTTCGTAAGTGCAGGTCCTAAATGAGCTTTTTTCTCTGTTCCCTCTCCACAATCCAGATTCTTTTGGGGAGTTACCAGTACAGTAACCATACCAGGAAGTACTTAATTTAATAAGCTACTGCTTTTCTTTATATCAGTGGAGATCTTTACTGATGAACAGCTACCTACGCAGCATGTTCATGTCGTTCCTAAATGAGCTTTTATCTCTCTCCCCTCACCACAAATCAGATTCTTCTGAGGAGTTCCCAGTACATTATCCTTTCCCCTGTGTAATTACCTTAACAAGCTCCAGCTGTTTTTATTCTCAGAAGATTTACTCCCTGATATACTGCTGACTACCCCCTTCGTAAGTGCAGGTCCTAAATGAGCTTTTTTCTCTGTTCCCTCACCACAATCCAGATTCTTTTGGGAGTTACCAGTACAGTAACCATACCAGGAAGTACTTAATTTATTAAGATATTGCTTTTCTTAATCTCAGTGGAGGTATTTACTGATAAACAGCTACCTAGGCAGCATGTTCATGTCGTTCCTAAATGAGCTTTTATCTCTCTGCCCTCACCACAAATCAGATTCCTCTGAGGAGTTCCCAGTACATTATCCTTTCCCCTGTGTAATTACGTTAACAAGCTCCAGCTGTTTTTATTCTCAGACGGTTTACTCCCTGATATACAGCTGCCTACCCCCTTCGTAAGTGCAGGACCTAAAAGAGCTTTTTTCTCTGTTCCCTCACCACAATCCAGATTCTTTTGTGGAGTTTCCAGTACAGTGAAAATACCAGGAAGTACTTAATTTATTAAGCTACTGCTTTCCTTAATCTCAGTGGAGATATTTACTGATAAACAGCTGCCTAAGCAGCATGTTCATGTCGTTCCTAAATGAGCTTTTATCTCTCTCCCCTCAC
Organism: Perognathus longimembris pacificus; assembly: GCF_023159225.1. Classification (NCBI taxonomy): domain Eukaryota; kingdom Metazoa; phylum Chordata; class Mammalia; order Rodentia; family Heteromyidae; genus Perognathus; species Perognathus longimembris. Next base: position 33,223 of record NW_025959513.1, on the reverse strand, counting down.
CACAAATCAGATTCTTCTGAGGAGTTCCCCGTACATTATCCTATCCCCTGTGTAATTACCTTAACAAGCTCCAGCTGTTTTTATTCTCAGAAGGATTACTCCCTGATATACACCTGCCTACCCCCTTCGTAAGTGCAGGTCCGAAATGAGCTTTTTTCTCTGTTCCCTCACCACAATCCAGATTCTTTTGGGGAGTTACCAGTACAGTAACCATACCAGGAAGTACTTAATTTATTAAGCTACTGCTTTTCTTAATCTCAGTGGAGATATTTACTGATAAACAGCTACCTAGGCAGCATGTTCATGTCGTTCCTAAATGAGCTTTTATCTCTCTCCCCTCACCACAAATCAGATTCTTCTGAGGAGTTCTCAGTACATTATCCTTTCCCCTGAGTAATTACCTTAACAATCTCCAGCTGTTTTTATTCTCAGAAGGTTTACTCCCTGATATACAGCTGCCTACCCCCTTCATAAGTGCAGGTCCTAAATGAGCTTTTTCTCTGTTCCCTCCCCACAATCCAGATTCTTTTGGGGAGTTACCAGTACAGTAACCATACCAGGAAGTACTTAATTTATTACACTACTGCTTTTCTTAATCTCAGTGGAGATATTTACTGATAAACAGCTCCAAACGCAGCATGTTCATGTCGTTCTAAAATGAGCTTTTATCTCTCTCCCCTCACCACAAATCAGATTCTTCTGAGGAGTTCCCAGTACATTATCCTTTCCCCTGTGTAATTACCTTAACAAGCTCCAGCTCTTTTTATTCTCAGAAGGTTTACTCCCTGATATACAGCTGCCTACCCCCCTCAGTAAGTGCAGGTCCTAAATGAGCTTTTTTCTCTGTTCCCTCACCACAATCCAGATTCTTTTGTGGAGTTACCGGTACAGTAATCATACCATGAAGTACTTAATTTATTAAGCTACTGCTTTTCTTAATCTCAGTGGAGATATTTACTGATAAACAGCTACCTACGCAGCATGTTCATGTCGTTCCTAAATGAGCTTTTATCTCTCTCCCCTCACCACAAATCAGATTCTTCTGAGGAGTTCCCAGTACATTATTCTTTCCCCTGTGTAATTACCTTAACAAGCTCCAGCTGTTTTTATTCTCAGAAGGTTTACTCCCTGATATACAGCTGCCTACCCCCTTCGTACGTGCAGGTCCTAAATGAGCTTTTTTCTCTGTTCCCTCACCACAATCCAGATTCTTTTGGGGAGTTACCAGTACAGTAACCATACCAGGAAGTACTTAATTTATTAAGCTACTGCTTTTCTTAATCGCAGTGGAGATATTTACTGATAAACAGCTACCTAGGCAGCATGTTCATGTCGTTCCTAAATGAGCTTTTATCTCTCTGCCCTCACCACAAATCAGATTCCTCTGAGGAGTTCCCAGTACATTATCCTTTCCCCTGTGTAATTACGTTAACAAGTTCCAGCTGTTTTTATTCTCAGACGGTTTACTCCCTGATATACAGCTGCCTACCCCCTTCGTAAGTGCAGGTCCGAAATGAGCTTTTTTCTCTGTTCCCTCACCACAATCCAGATTCTTTTGGGGAGTTACCAGTACAGTAACCATACCAGGAAGTACTTAATTTATTAAGCTACTGCTTTTCTTAATCTCAGTGGAGATATTTACTGATAAACAGCTACCTACGCAATATGTTCATGTCGTTCTTAAATGAGCTTTTATCTCTCTCCCTTCACCACAAATCAGATTCTTCTGAGGAGTTCCCAGTACATTATCCTTTCCAATGTGTAATTACCTTAACAAGCTCCAGCTGTTTCTATTCTCAGAAGGTTTACTCCCTGATATACAGCTGCCTACCCCCTTCGTAAGTGCAGGTCCTAAATGTGCTTTTTTCTCTGTTCCCTCACCACAATCCAGATTCTTTTGGGGTGTTACGAGTACAGTATCCATACCAGCAAGTACTTAATTTATTAAGCTACTGCTTTTCTTAATCTCAGTGGAGATATTTACTGATAAACAGCTACCTACGCAGCATGTTCATGTCGTTCCTAAATGAGCTTTTATCTCTCTCCCCTCACCACAAATCAGATTCTTCTGAGGAGTTCCCAGTACATTATCCTTTCCCCTGTGTAAATACCTTAACAAGCTCCAGCTGTTTTTATTCTCAGAAGGTTTACTCCCTGATATACAGCTGCCTACCCCCTTCGTAAGTGCAGGTCGTAAATGAGCTTTTTTCTCTGTTCCCTCACCACAATCCAGATTCTTTTGGGGAGTTACCAGTACAGTAACCATACCAGGAAGTACTTAATTTATTAAGCTACTGCTTTTCTTAATTTCAGTGGAGATATTTACTGATAAACAGCTACGTACGCAGCATGTTCATGTCGTTCTTAAATGAGCTTTTATCTCTCTCCCCTCACCACAAATCAGATTCTTCTGAGGAGTTCCCAGTACATTATCCTTTCCCCTGTGTAATTACCTTAACAAGCTCCAGCTGTTTTTATTCTCAGAAGGTTTACTCCCTGATATACAGCTGACTACCCCCTTCGTACGTGCAGGTCATAAATGAGCTTTTTTCTCTGTTCCCTCACCACAATCCATATTCTTTTGGGGAGTTACCAGTACAGTAACCATACCAGGAAGTACTTAATTTATTAAGCTACTGCTTTTCTTAATCTCAGTGGAGATATTTACTGATAAATAGCTACCTACGCAGCATGTTCATGTCGTTCTTAAATGAGCTTTTATCTCTCTCCCCTCACCACAAATCAGATTCTTCTGAGGAGTTCCTAGTACATTATCCTTTCCCTGTGTAATTACCTTAACAAGCTCCAGCTGTTTTTATTCTCAGAAGGTTTACTCCCTGATATACAGCTGCCTACCCCCTTCGTAAGTGCAGGTCCTAAATGAGCTTTTTTCTCTGTTCCCTCACCACAATCCAGATTCTTTTGGGGAGTTACCAGTACAGTAACCATACCAGGAAGTACTTAATTTATTAAGCTACTGCTTTTCTTAATCTCAGTGCAGATATTTACTGATAAACAGCTACCTAAGCAGCATGTTCATGTCGTTCCTAAATGAGCTTTTATCTCTCTCCCCTCACCACAAATCATATTCTTCTGAGGAGTTCCCAGTACATTATCCTTTCCCCTGTGTAATTAATTTATCAAGCTCCAGCTGTTTTTATTCTCAGAAGGTTTACTCCCTGATATACAGCTGCCTACCCGCTTTGTAAGTGCAGTTCCTAAATGAGCTTTTTTCTCTGTTCCCTCACCACAATCCAGATTCTTTTGGGGAGTTACCAGTACAGTAACCATACCAGGAAGTACTTATTTATTAAGCTACTGCTTTTCTTAATCTCAGTGGAGATATTTACTGATAAACAGCTACCTACGCAGCATGTTCATGTCGTTCCTAAATGAGCTTTTATCTCTCTCCCCTCACCACAAATCAGATGCTTCTGAGGAGTTCCCAGTCCATTATCCTTTCCCCTGTGTAATTACCTTAACAAGCTCCAGCTGTTTTTATTCTCAGAAGGTTTACTCCCTGATATACAGCTGCCTACCCCCTTCGTAAGTGCAGGTCCTAAATGAGCTTTTTACTCTGTTCCCTCACCACAATCCAGATTCTTTTGGGGAGTTACCAGTACAGTAACCATACCAGGAAGTACTTAATTTATTAAGCTACTGCTTTTCTTAATCTCAGTGGAGATATTTACTGATAAACAGCTACCTACGCAGCATGTTCATGTCGTTCCTAAATGAGCTTTTATCTCTCTCCCCTCACCACAAATCAGATTCTTCTGAGGAGTTCCCAGTACATTATCCTTTCCCCTGTGTAATTACCTTAACAAGCTCCAGCTGTTTTTATTCTCAGAAGGTTTACTCCCTGATATACAGCTGCCTACCCCCTTCGTAAGTGCAGGTCCTAAATGAGCTTTTTTCTCTGTTCCCTCACCACAATCCAGATTCTTTTGGGGAGTTACCAGTACAGTAACCATACCAGGACGTACTTAATTTATTAAGCTACTGCTTTTCTTAATCTCAGTGGAGATATTTACTGATAAACAGCTACCTACGCAGCATGTTCATGTCGTTCCTAAATGAGCTTTTATCTCTCTCCCCTCACCACAAATCAGATTCTTCTGAGGAGTTCCCAGTACATTATCCTTTCCCCTGTGTAATTACCTTAACAAGCTCCAGCTGTTTTTATTCTCAGAAGGTTTACTCCCTGATATACAGCTGCCTACCCCCTTCGTAAGTGCAGGTCCTAAATGAGCTTTTTTCCTGTTCCCTCACCACAATCCAGATTCTTTTGGGGAGTTACCAGTACAGTAACCATAACAGGAAGTACTTAATTCATTAAGCTACTGCTTTTCTTAATCTCAGTGGAGATATTTACTGATAAACAGCTACCTACGCAGCATGTTCATGTCGTTCCTAAATGAGCTTTTATCTCTCTCCCCTCACCACAAATCAGTTTCTTCTGAGGAGTTCCCAGTACATTATCCTTTCCCCTGTGTAATTACCTTAACAAGCTCCAGCTCTTTTTATTCTCAGAAGGTTTACTCCCTGATATACAGCTGCCTACCGCCTTCGTAAGTGCAGGTCCTAAATGAGCTTTATTCTCTGTTCCCTCACCACAATCCAGAGTCTTTTGGGGAGTTACCAGTACAGTAACCATACCAGGAAGTACTTAATTTATTAAGCTACTGCTTTTCTTAATCTCAGTGGAGATATTTACTGATAAACAGCTACCTACGCAGCATGTTCATGTCGTTCCTAAATGAGCTTTTATCTCTCTCCCCTCACCACAAATCAGATTCTTCTGAGGAGTTCCCAGTACATTATCCTTTCCCCTGTGTAATTAATTTATCAAGCTCCAGCTGTTTTTATTCTCAGAAGGTTTACTCCCTGATATACAGCTGCCTACCCGCTTTGTAAGTGCAGTTCCTAAATGAGCTTTTTTCTCTGTTCCCTCACCACAATCCAGATTCTTTTGGGGAGTTACCAGTACAGTAACCATACCAGGAAGTACTTATTTATTAAGCTACTGCTTTTCTTAATCTCAGTGGAGATATTTACTGATAAACAGCTACCTACGCAGCATGTTCATGTCGTTCCTAAATGAGCTTTTATCTCTCTCCCCTCACCACAAATCAGATGCTTCTGAGGAGTTCCCAGTCCATTATCCTTTCCCCTGTGTAATTACCTTAACAAGCTCCAGCTGTTTTTATTCTCAGAAGGTTTACTCCCTGATATACAGCTGCCTACCCCCTTCGTAAGTGCAGGTCCTAAATGAGCTTTTTACTCTGTTCCCTCACCACAATCCAGATTCTTTTGGGGAGTTACCAGTACAGTAACCATACCAGGAAGTACTTAATTTATTAAGCTACTGCTTTTCTTAATCTCAGTGGAGATATTTACTGATAAACAGCTACCTACGCAGCATGTTCATGTCGTTCCTAAATGAGCTTTTATCTCTCTCCCCTCACCACAAATCAGATTCTTCTGAGGAGTTCCCAGTACATTATCCTTTCCCCTGTGTAATTACCTTAACAAGCTCCAGCTGTTTTTATTCTCAGAAGGTTTACTCCCTGATATACAGCTGCCTACCCCCTTCGTAAGTGCAGGTCCTAAATGAGCTTTTTTCTCTGTTCCCTCACCACAATCCAGATTCTTTTGGGGAGTTACCAGTACAGTAACCATACCAGGACGTACTTAATTTATTAAGCTACTGCTTTTCTTAATCTCAGTGGAGATATTTACTGATAAACAGCTACCTACGCAGCATGTTCATGTCGTTCCTAAATGAGCTTTTATCTCTCTCCCCTCACCACAAATCAGATTCTTCTGAGGAGTTCCCAGTACATTATCCTTTCCCCTGTGTAATTACCTTAACAAGCTCCAGCTGTTTTTATTCTCAGAAGGTTTACTCCCTGATATACAGCTGCCTACCCCCTTCGTAAGTGCAGGTCCTAAATGAGCTTTTTTCCTGTTCCCTCACCACAATCCAGATTCTTTTGGGGAGTTACCAGTACAGTAACCATAACAGGAAGTACTTAATTCATTAAGCTACTGCTTTTCTTAATCTCAGTGGAGATATTTACTGATAAACAGCTACCTACGCAGCATGTTCATGTCGTTCCTAAATGAGCTTTTATCTCTCTCCCCTCACCACAAATCAGTTTCTTCTGAGGAGTTCCCAGTACATTATCCTTTCCCCTGTGTAATTACCTTAACAAGCTCCAGCTCTTTTTATTCTCAGAAGGTTTACTCCCTGATATACAGCTGCCTACCCCCTTCGTAAGTGCAGGTCCTAAATGAGCTTTATTCTCTGTTCCCTCACCACAATCCAGAGTCTTTTGGGGAGTTACCAGTACAGTAACCATACCAGGAAGTACTTAATTTATTAAGCTACTGCTTTTCTTAATCTCAGTGGAGATATTTACTGATAAACAGCTACCTACGCAGCATGTTCATGTCGTTCCTAAATGAGCTTTTATCTCTCTCCCCTCACCACAAATCAGATTCTTCTGAGGAGTTCCCAGTACATTATCCTTTCCCCTGTGTAATTACCTTAACAAGCTCCAGCTGTTTTTATTCTCAGAAGGTTTACTCCCTGATATACAGCTGCCTACCCCCTTCGTAAGTGCAGGTCGTAAATGAGCTTTTTTCTCTGTTCCCTCACCACAATCCAGATTCTTTTGGGGAGTTACCAGTACAGTAACCATACCAGGAAGTACTTAATTTATTAAGCTACTGCTTTTCTTAATCTCAGTGGAGATATTTACTGATAAACAGCTATGTACGCAGCATGTTCATGTCGTTCCTAAATGAGCTTTTATCTCTCTCCCCTCACCACAAATCAGATTCTTCTGAGGAGTTCCCAGTACATTATCCTTTCCCCTGTGTAATTACCTTAACAAGCTCCAGCTGTTTTTATTCTCAGAAGGTTTACTCCCTGATATAGAGCTGCCTACCCCCTTCGTAAGTGCAGGTCCTAAATGAGCTTTTTTCTCTGTTCCCTCACCACAATCCAGATTCTTTTGGGGAGTTACTAGTACAGTAACCATACCAGGAAGTACTTAATTTATTAAGCTTCTGCTTTTCTTAATCTCAGTGGAGATATTTACTGATAAACAGCTACCTACGCAGCATGTTCATGTCGTTCTTAAATGAGCTTTTATCTCTCTCCCCTCACCACAAATCAGATTCTTCTGAGGGGTTCCCAGTACATTATCCTTTCCCCTGTGTAATTACCTTAACAAGCTCCAGCTCTTTTTATTCTCAGAAGGTTTACTCCCTGATATACAGCTGCCTACCCCCTTCGTAAGTGCAGGTCCTAAATGTGCTTTTTTCTCTGTTCCCTCACCACAATCCAGATTCTTTTGGGGAGTTACCAGTACAGTAACCATACCAGGAAGTACTTAATTTATTAAGCTACTGCTTTTCTTAATCTCAGTGGAGATATTTACTGATAAACAGCTACCTACGCAGCATGTTCATGTCGTTCCTAAATGAGCTTTTATCTCTCTCCCCTCACCACAAATCAGATTCTTCTGAGGAGTTCCCAGTACATTATCCTTTCCCCTGTGTAATTACCTTAACAATCTCCAGCTCTTTTTATTCTCAAAAGGTTTACTCCCTGATACACAGCTGCCTACCCCCTTGGTAAGTGCAGGTCCTAAATGAGCTTTTTTCTCTGTTCCCTCACCACAATCCAGATTCTTTTGGGGAGTTGCCAGTACAGTAACCATACCAGAAAGTACTTAATTTATTAAGCTACTGCTTTTCTTAATCTCAGTGGAGATATTTACTGATAAACAGCTACCTACGGAGCATGTTCATGTCGTTCCTAAATGAGCTTTTATCTCTCTCCCCTCACCACAAATCAGATTCTTCTGAGGAGTTCCCAGTACATTATCCTTTCCCCTGTGTAATTACCTTAAAAAGCTCCAGCTGTTTTTATTCTCAGAAGGTTAACTCCCTGATATACAGCTGCCTACCCCCTTCGTAAGTGCAGGTCCTAAATGAGCTTTTTTCTCTGTTCCCTCACCACAATCCAGATTCTTTTGGGGAGTTACCAGTACAGTAACCATACCAGGAAGTACTTAATTTATTAAGCTACTGCTTTTCTTAATCTCAGTGCAGATATTTACTGATAAACAGCTACCTAAGCAGCATGTTCATGTCGTTCCTAAAGGAGCTTTTATCTCTCTCCCCTCACCACAAATCAGATTCTTCTGAGGAGTTCCCAGTACATTATCCTTTCCCCTGTGTAATTAATTTATCAAGCTCCAGCTGTTTTTATTCTCAGAAGGTTTACTCCCTGATATACAGCTGCCTACCCGCTTTGTAAGTGCAGTTCCTAAATGAGCTTTTTTCTCTGTTCCCTCACCACAATCCAGATTCTTTTGGGGAGTTACCAGTACAGTAACCATACCAGGAAGTACTTATTTATTAAGCTACTGCTTTTCTTAATCTCAGTGGAGATATTTACTGATAAACAGCTACCTACGCAGCATGTTCATGTCGTTCCTAAATGAGCTTTTATCTCTCTCCCCTCACCAAAAATCAGATGCTTCTGAGGAGTTCCCAGTCCATTATCCTTTCCCCTGTGTAATTACCTTAACAAGCTCCAGCTGTTTTTATTCTCAGAAGGTTTACTCCCTGATATACAGCTGCCTACCCCCTTCGTAAGTGCAGGTCCTAAATGAGCTTTTTACTCTGTTCCCTCACCACAATCCAGATTCTTTTGGGGAGTTACCAGTACAGTAACCATACCAGGAAGTACTTAATTTATTAAGCTACTGCTTTTCTTAATCTCAGTGGAGATATTTACTGATAAACAGCTACCTACGCAGCATGTTCATGTCGTTCCTAAATGAGCTTTTATCTCTCTCCCCTCACCAAAAATCAGATTCTTCTGAGGAGTTCCCAGTACATTATCCTTTCCCCTGTGTAATTACCTTAACAAGCTCCAGCTGTTTTTATTCTCAGAAGGTTTACTCCCTGATATACAGCTGCCTACCCCCTTCGTAAGTGCAGGTCCTAAATGAGCTTTTTTCTCTGTTCCCTCACCACAATCCAGATTCTTTTGGGGAGTTACCAGTACAGTAACCATACCAGGACGTACTTAATTTATTAAGCTACTGCTTTTCTTAATCTCAGTGGAGATATTTACTGATAAACAGCTACCTACGCAGCATGTTCATGCCGTTCCTAAATGAGCTTTTATCTCTCTCCCCTCACCACAAATCAGATTCTTCTGAGGAGTTCCCAGTACATTATCCTTTCCCCTGTGTAATTACCTTAACAAGCTCCAGCTGTTTTTATTCTCAGAAGGTTTACTCCCTGATATACAGCTGCCTACCCCCTTCGTAAGTGCAGGTCCTAAATGAGCTTTTTTCCTGTTCCCTCACCACAATCCAGATTCTTTTGGGGAGTTACCAGTACAGTAACCATAACAGGAAGTACTTAATTCATTAAGCTACTGCTTTTCTTAATCTCAGTGGAGATATTTACTGATAAACAGCTACCTACGCAGCATGTTCATGTCGTTCCTAAATGAGCTTTTATCTCTCTCCCCTCACCACAAATCAGTTTCTTCTGAGGAGTTCCCAGTACATTATCCTTTCCCCTGTGTAATTACCTTAACAAGCTCCAGCTCTTTTTATTCTCAGAAGGTTTACTCCCTGATATACAGCTGCCTACCCCCTTCGTAAGTGCAGGTCCTAAATGAGCTTTATTCTCTGTTCCCTCACCACAATCCAGAGTCTTTTGGGGAGTTACCAGTACAGTAACCATACCAGGAAGTACTTAATTTATTAAGCTACTGCTTTTCTTAATCTCAGTGGAGATATTTACTGATAAACAGCTACCTACGCAGCATGTTCATGTCGTTCCTAAATGAGCTTTTATCTCTCTCCCCTCACCACAAATCAGATTCTTCTGAGGAGTTCCCAGTACATTATCCTTTCCCCTGTGTAATTACCTTAACAAGCTCCAGCTGTTTTTATTCTCAGAAGGTTTACTCCCTGATATACAGCTGCCTACCCCCTTCGTAAGTGCAGGTCGTAAATGAGCTTTTTTCTCTGTTCCCTCACCACAATCCAGATTCTTTTGGGGAGTTACCAGTACAGTAACCATACCAGGAAGTACTTAATTTATTAAGCTACTGCTTTTCTTAATCTCAGTGGAGATATTTACTGATAAACAGCTATGTACGCAGCATGTTCATGTCGTTCCTAAATGAGCTTTTATCTCTCTCCCCTCACCACAAATCAGATTCTTCTGAGGAGTTCCCAGTACATTATCCTTTCCCCTGTGTAATTACCTTAACAAGCTCCAGCTGTTTTTATTCTCAGAAGGTTTACTCCCTGATATAGAGCTGCCTACCCCCTTCGTAAGTGCAGGTCCTAAATGAGCTTTTTTCTCTGTTCCCTCACCACAATCCAGATTCTTTTGGGGAGTTACTAGTACAGTAACCATACCAGGAAGTACTTAATTTATTAAGCTTCTGCTTTTCTTAATCTCAGTGGAGATATTTACTGATAAACAGCTACCTACGCAGCATGTTCATGTCGTTCTTAAATGAGCTTTTATCTCTCTCCCCTCACCACAAATCAGATTCTTCTGAGGGGTTCCCAGTACATTATCCTTTCCCCTGTGTAATTACCTTAACAAGCTCCAGCTGTTTTTATTCTCAGAAGGTTTACTCCCTGATATACAGCTGCCTACCCCCTTCGTAAGTGCAGGTCATAAATGAGCTTTTTTCTCTGTTCCCTCACCACAATCCAGATTCTTTTGGGGAGTTACCAGTACAGTAACCATACCAGGAAGTACTTAATTTATTAAGCTACTGCTTTTCTTAATCTCAGTGGAGATATTTACTGATAAACAGCTACCTACGCAGCATGTTCATGTCGTTCTTAAATGAGCTTTTATCTCTCTCCCCTCACCACAAATCAGATTCTTCTGAGGGGTTCCCAGTACATTATCCTTTCCCCTGTGTAATTACCTTAACAAGCTCCAGCTGTTTTTATTCTCAGAAGGTTTACTCCCTGATATACAGCTGCCTACCCCCTTCGTAAGTGCAGGTCCTAAATGAGCTTTTTTCTCTGTTCCCTCACCACAATCCAGATTCTTTTGGGGAGTTACCAGTACAGTAACCATACCAGGAAGTACTTAATTTATTAAGCTACTGCTTTTCTTAATCTCAGTGGAGATATTTACTGATAAACAGCTACCTACGCAGCATGTTCATGTCGTTCCTAAATGAGCTTTTATCTCTCTCCCCTCACCACAAATCAGATTCTTCTGAGGAGTTCCCAGTACATTATCCTTTCCCCTGTGTAATTACCTTAACAATCTCCAGCTCTTTTTATTCTCAAAAGGTTTACTCCCTGATACACAGCTGCCTACCCCCTTGGTAAGTGCAGGTCCTAAATGAGCTTTTTTCTCTGTTCCCTCACCACAATCCAGATTCTTTTGGGGAGTTGCCAGTACAGTAACCATACCAGAAAGTACTTAATTTATTAAGCTACTGCTTTTCTTAATCTCAGTGGAGATATTTACTGATAAACAGCTACCTACGGAGCATGTTCATGTCGTTCCTAAATGAGCTTTTATCTCTCTCCCCTCACCACAAATCAGATTCTTCTGAGGAGTTCCCAGTACATTATCCTTTCCCCTGTGTAATTACCTTAAAAAGCTCCAGCTGTTTTTATTCTCAGAAGGTTAACTCCCTGATATACAGCTGCCTACCCCCTTCGTAAGTGCAGGTCCTAAATGAGCTTTTTTCTCTGTTCCCTCACCACAATCCAGATTCTTTTGGGGAGTTACCAGTACAGTAACCATACCAGGAAGTACTTAATTTATTAAGCTTCTGCTTTTCTTAATTTCAGTGGAGATATTTACTGATAAACAGCTACGTACGCAGCATGTTCATGTCGTTCCTAAATGAGCTTTTATCTCTCTCCCCTCACCACAAATCAGATTCTTCTGAGGAGTTCCCAGTACATTATCCTTTCCCCTGTGTAATTACCTTAACAAGCTCCAGCTGTTTTTATTCTCAGAAGGTTTACACCCTGATATAGAGCTGCCTACCCCTTCGTAAGTGCAGGTCCTAAATGAGCTTTTTTCTCTGTTCCCTCACCACAATCCAGATTCTTTTGGGGAGTTACCAGTACAGTAACCATACCAGGAAGTACTTAATTTATTAAGCTTCTGCTTTTCTTAATCTCAGTGGAGATATTTACTGATAAAGAGCTACCTAAGCAGCAAGTTCATGTCGTCCTTAAATGAGCTTTTATCTCTCTCCCCTCACCACAAATCAGATTCTACTGAGGAGTTCCCAGTACATTATCCTTTCCCCTGTGTAATTACCTTAACAAGCTCCAGCTGTATTTATTCTCAGAAGGTTTACTCCCTGATATACAGCTGCCTACCCCCTTCGTAAGTGCAGGTCCTAAATGATCTTTATTCTCTGTTCCCTCGCCACAATCCAGATTTTTTGGGGAGTTACCAGTACAGTAACCATACCAGGAAGTACTTAATTTATTAAGCCACTGCTTTTCTTAATCTCAGTGGAGATATTTACGGATAAACAGCTTCCAACGCAGCATGTTCATGTCGTTCCTGAATGAGCTTTTATCTCTCTCCCCTCACCACAAATCAGATTCTTCTGAGGAGTTCCCAGTACATTATCCTTTCCCCTGTGTAATTACCTTAACAAGCTCCAGCTGTTTTTATTCTCAGAAGGTTTACTCCCTGATATACAACTGCCTACCCCCTTGGTAAGTGCAGGTCCTAAATGAGCTTTTTTCTCTGTTCCCTCACCACAATCCAGATTGTTTTGGGGAGTTACCAGTACAGTAACCATACCAGGAAGTACTTAATTTATTAAGCTACTGCTTTTCTTAATCTCAGTGGAGATATTTACTGATAAACAGCTACCTACGCAGCATGTTCATGTCGTTCCTAAATGAGCTTTTATCTCTCTCCCCTCACCACAAATCAGATTCTTCTGAGGAGTTCCCAGTACATTATCCTTTCCCCTGTGTAATTACCTTAACAAGCTCCAGCTGTTTTTATTCTCAGAAGGTTTACTCCCTGATACACAGCTGCCTACCCCCTTGGTAAGTGCAGGTCCTAAATGAGCTTTTTTCTCTGTTCCCTCACAACAATCCAGATTCTTTTGGGGAGTTGCCAGTACAGTAACCATACCAGAAAGTACTTAATTTATTAAGCTACTGCTTTTCTTAATCTCAGTGGAGATATTTACTGATAAACAGCTACCTACGCAGCATGTTCATGTCGTTCCTAAATGAGCTTTTATCTCTCTCCCCTCACCACAAATCAGATTCTTCTGAGGAGTTCCCAGTACATTATCCTTTCCCCTGTGTAATTACCTTAACAAGCTCCAGCTGTTTTTATTCTCCGAAGGTTTACTCCCTGATATACAGCTGCCTACCCCCTTCGTAAGTGCAGGTCCTAAATGAGCTTTTTTCTCTGTTCCCTCACCAAAATCCAGATTCTTTTGGGGAGTTACCAGTACAGTAACCATACCAGGAAGTACTTAATTTATTAAGCTACTGCTTTTCTTAATCTCAGTGGAGATATTTACTGATAAACAGCTACCTACGCAGCATGTCAATGTCGTTCCTAAATGAGCTTTTATCTCTCTCCCCTCACCACAAATCAGATTCTTCTGAGGAGTTCCCAGTACATTATCCTTTCCCCTGTGTAATTACCTTAACAACCTCCAGCTGTTTTTATTCTCAGAAGGTTTACTCCCTGATATACAGCTGCCTACCCCCTTCGAAAGTGCAGGTCCTAAATGAGATTTTTTCTCTGTTCCCTCACCACAATCCAGATTCTTTTGGGGAGTTTCCAGTACAGTAACCATACCAGGAAGTACTTAATTTATTAAGCTACTGCTTTTCTTAATCTCAGTGGAGATATTTACGGATAAACAGCTACTTAGGCAGCATGTTCATGTCGTTCCTAAATGAGCTTTTATCTCTCTCCCCTCACCACAAATCAGATTCTTCTGAGGAGTTCCCAGTATATTATCCTTTCCCCTGTGTAATTACCTTAACAAGCTCCCGCTGTTTTTATTCTCAGAAGGTTTACTCCCTGATATACAGCTGCCTACCCCCTTCGTAAGTGCAGGTCCTAAATGAGCTTTTTTCTCTGTTCCCTCACCAAAATCCAGATTCTTTTGGGGAGTTACCAGTACAGTAACCATTCCAGGAAGTACTTAATTTATTAAGCTACTGTTTTTCTTAATCTCAGTGGAGATATTTACTGATAAACAGCTACCTACGCAGCATGTTCATTTCGTTCCTAAATGAGCTTTTATCTCTCTTCCCTCACCACAAATCAGGTTCTTCTGAGGAGTTCCCAGTACATTATCCTTTCCCCTGTGTAATTACCTTAACAAGCTCCAGCTGTTTTTATTCTCAGAAGGTTTACTCCCTGATATACAGCTGCCTACCCCCTCGTAAGTGCAGGTCCTAAATGAGATTTTTTCTCTTTTCCCTCACCACAATCCAGATTCTTTTGGGGAGTTACCAGTACAGTAACCATACCAGGAAGTACTTAATTTATTAAGCTACTGCTTTTCTTAATCTCAGTTGAGATATTTACTGATAAACAGCTACCTACGCAGCATGTTCATGCCGTTCTTAAATGAGCTTTAATCTCTCTCCCCTCACCACACATCAGATTCTTCTGAGGAGTTCCCAGTACATTATCCTTTCCCCTGTGTAATTACCTTAACAAGCTCCAGCTGTTTTTATTCTCAGAAGGTTTACTCCCTGATATACAGCTCCCTACCCCCTTCGTAAGTGCAGTTCCTAAATGAGCTTTTTTCTCTGTTCCCTCACCACAATCCAGATTCTTTTGGGGAGTTACCAGTACAGTAACCATACCAGGAAGTACTTAATTTATTAAGCTACTGCTTTTCTTAATCTCAGTGGAGATATTTACTGATAAACAGCTACCTACGCAGCATGTTCATGTCGTTCTTAATGAGCTTTTAACTCTCTCCCCTCACCACAAATCAGATTCTTCTGAGGAGTTCCCAGTACATTATCCTTTCCCCTGTGTAATTACCTTAACAAGCTCCAGCTGTTTTTATTCTCAGGTTTACTCCCTGATATACAGCTGCCTTCCCCCTTCGTAAGTGCAGGTCCTAAATGAGCTTTTTTCTCTGTTCCCTCACCACAATCCAGATTCTTTTGGGGACTTACCAGTACAGTAACCATACCAGGAAGTACTTAATTTATTAAGCTACTGCTTTTCTTAATCTCAGTGGAGATATTTACTGATAAACAGCTACGTACTCAGCATGTTCATGTCGTTCCTAAATGAGCTTTTATCTCTCTCCCCTCACCACAAATCAGGTTCTTCTGAGGAGTTCCCAGTACATTATCCTTTCCCCTGTGTAATTACCTTAACAAGCTCCAGCTGTTTTTATTCTCAGAAGGTTTACTCCCTGATATACAGCTGCCTACCCCCTTCGTAAGTGCAGGTCCTAAATGAGCTTTTTTCTCTGTTCCCTCACCACAATCCAGATTCTTTTGGGTAGTTACCAGTACAGTAACCATACCAGGAAGTACTTAATTCATTAAGATGTTGCTTTTCTTAATCTCAGTGGAGATATTTACTGATAAACAGCTACCTGCCAGCATGTTCATGTCGTTCCTAAATGAGCTTTTATCCCTCTCCGTCACCACAAATCAGATTCTTCTGAGGAGTTCCCAGTACATTATCCTTTCCCCTGTGTAATTACCTTAACAAGCTCCAGCTGTTTTTATGCTCAGAAGGTTTACTCCCTGATATACAGCTGCCTACCCCCTTCGTAAGTGCAGGTCCTAAATGAGCTTTTTTCTCTGTTCCTTCACCACAATCCAGATTCTTTTGGGGAGTTACCAGTACAGTAACCATACCAGGAAGTACTTAATTTATTAAGCTACTGCTTTTCTTAATCTCAGTGGAGATATTTACTGATAAACAGCTACCTACGCAGCATGTTCATATCGTTCCTAAATGAGCTTTTATCTCTCTCCCCTCACCACAAATCAGATTCTTCTGAGGAGTTCCCAGTACATTATCCTTTCCCCTGTGTAATTACCTTAACAAGCTCCAGCTGTTTTTATTCTCAGAAGGTTTACTCCCTGATATACTGCTGCCTACCCGCTTTGTAAGTGCAGTTCCTAAATGAGCTTTTTTCTCTGTTCCCTCACCACAATCCAGATTCTTTTGGGGAGTTACCAGTACAGTAACCATACCAGGAAGTACTTAATTTATTAAGCTACTGCTTTTCTTAATCTCACTGGAGATATTTACTGATAAACAGCTACCTACGCAGCATGTTCATGTCGTTCCTAAATGAGCTTTTATCTCTCTCCCCTCACCACAAATCAGATTCTTCTGAGGAGTTCCCAGTACATTATCCTTTGCCCTGTGTAATTACCCTAACAAGCTCCATTGGTTTTTATTCTCCGAAGGTTTACTCCCTGATATACAGCAGCCTACCCCCTTCGTAAGTGCAGGTCCTAAATGAGCTTTTTTCTCTGTTCCCTCACCACAATCCAGATTCTTTTGGGGAGTTACCAGTACAGTAACCATACCAGGAAGTACTTAATTTATTAAGCTTCTGCTTTTCTTAATCTCAGTGGAGATATTTACTGATAAACAGCTACCTACGCAGCATGTTCATGTCGTTCCTAAATGAGCTTTTATCTCTCTCCCCTCACTACAATTCAGATTCTTCTGAGGAGTTCCCAGTACATTATCCTTTCCCCTGTGTAATTACCTTAACAAGCTCCAGCTGTTTTTTTCTCAGAAGGTTTACTCTCTGATAAACAGCTGCCTACCCCCTTCGTAAGTGCAGGTCCTAAATGAGCATTTTTCTCTGTTCCCTCACCACAATCCAGATTCTTTTGGGGAGTTACCAGTACAGTAACCATACCAGGAAGTACTTAGTTTATTAAGCTACTCCTTTTCTTAATCTCAGTGGAGATATTTACTGATAAACAGCCACCTACGCAGCATGTTCATGTCGTTCATAAATGAGCTTTTATCTCTCTCCCCTCACCACAAATCAGATTCTTCTGAGGAGTTCCCAGTACATTATCCTTTCCCCTGTGTAATTACCTTAACAAGCTCCAGCTGTCTTTATTCTCAGAAGGTTTACTCCCTGATATACAGCTGCCTACCCCCTCCGTAAGTGCAGGTCCTAAATGAGCTTTTTTCTCTGTTCCCTCACCACAATCCAGATTCTTTTGGGGAGTTACCAGTAAAGTAACCATACCAGGAAGTACTTAATTTATTAATCTACTGCTTTTCTTAATCTCAGTGGAGATATTAACTGATAAACAGCTACCTTCGCAGCATGTTCATTTCGTTCCTAAATGAGCTTTTATCTCTCTCCCCTGACCAAAAATCAGATTCTTCTGAGGAGTTCCCACTACATTATCCTTTCCCCTGTGTAATTAACTTAACAAGCTCCAGCTGTTTTTATTCTCAGAAGGTTTACTCCCTGATATACAGCTGCGTACCACCTTCGTAAGGGCAGGTCTTATATGAGCGTTTTTCTCTGTTCCGTCACCACAATCCAGATTCTTTTGGGGAGTTACCAGTACAGTAACCATACCAGGAAGTACTTAATTTATTAAGCTACTGCTTTTCTTAATCTCAGTGGAGATATTTACTGATAAACAGCTTCCTAGGCAGCATGTTCATGTCGTTCCTAAATGAGCTTTTATCTCTCTCCCCTCACCACAAATCAGATTCTTCTGAGGAGTTCCCAGTACATTATCCTTTCCCCTGTGTAATTACCTTAACAAGCTCCAGCTGTTTTTATTCTCAGAAGGTTTACTCCCTGATATACAACTGCCTACCCCCTTCGTAAGTGCAGGTCTAAATGAGCTTATTTCTCTGTTCCCTCACCACAATCCAGATTCTTTTGGGGAGTTACCAGTACAGTAACCATACCAGGACGTACTTAATTTATTAAGCTACTGCTTTTCTTAATCTCAGTGGAGATATTTTCGGATAAACAGCTACCTACGCAGCATGTTCATGTCGTTCCTAAATGAGCTTTTATCTCTCTGCCCTCACCACAAATCAGATTCTTCTGAGGAGTTCCCAGTACATTATCCTTTCCCCTGTGTAATTACGTTAACAAGCTCCAGCTGTTTTTATTCTCAGACGGTTTACTCCCTGATATACAGCTGACTACCCCCTTCGTAAGTGCAGGTCCTAAATGAGCTTTTTTCTCTGTTCCCTCACCACAATCCAGATTCTTTTGTGGAGTTACCAGTAGAGTGACCATACCAGGAAGTACTTAATTTATTAAGCTACTGCTTTTCTTAATCTCAGTTGAGATATTTACTGATAAACAGCTACCTACGCAGCATGTTCATGTCGTTCCAAAATGAGCTTTTATCTCTCTCCCCTCACCACAAATCAGATTCTTCTGAAGAGTTCCCAGTACATTATCCTTTCCCCTGTGTAATTACCTTAACAAGCTCCAGCTGTTTTTATTCTCAGAAGGTTTACTCCCTGATATACAGCTGCCTACCCCCTTCGTAAGTGCAGGTCCTAAATGAGCTTTTTTCTCTGTTCCCTCACCACAATCCAGATTCTTTTGGGGAGTTACCAGTACAGTAACCATACCAGGAAGTACTTAATTCATTAAGCTACTGCTTTTCTTAATGTCAGTGGAGATATTTACTGATAAACAGCTACCTACGCAGCATGTTCATGTCTTTCCTAAATGAGCTTTTATCTCTCTCCCCTCACCACAAATCAGATTCTTCTGAGGAGTTCCCAGTATATTATCCTTTCCCCTGTGTAATTACCTTAACAAGCTCCAGCTGTTTTTATTCTCAGAAGGTTTACTCCCTGATATACAGCTGCCTACCCCCTTCGTAAGTGCAGGTCCTAAATGAGCTTTTTTCTCTGTTCCCTCACCACAATCCAGATTCTTTTGGGGAGTTACCAGTACAGTAACCATACCAGGAAGTACTTAATTTAGTAAGCTACTGCTTTTCTTAATCTCAGTGGAGATATTGACTGATAAACAGCTACGTACGCAGCATGTTCATGTCGTTCCTAAATGAGCTTTTATCTCTCTCCCCTCACCAAAAATCAGATTCTTCTGAGGAGTTCCCAGTACATTATCCTTTTCCCTGTGTAATTACCTTAACAAGCTCCAGCTGTTTTTATTCTCAGAAGGTTTACTCCCTGATATACAGCTGCCTACCCCCTTCGTAAGTGCAGGTCCTAAATGAGCTTTTTTCTCTCTTCCCTCACCACAACCCAGATTCTTTTGGGGAGTTACCAGTACAGTAACCATACCAGGAAGTACTTAATTTATTAAGCTACTGCTTTTCTTAATCTCAGTGGAGATATTTACTGATAAACAGCTACCTACGCAGCATGTTCATGTCGTTCCTAAATGAGCTTTTATCTCTCTCCCCTCACCACAAATCAGATTCTTCTGAGGAGTTCCCAGTACATTATCCTTTCCCCTGTGTAATTACCTTAACAAGCTCCAGCTGTTTTTATTCTCAGAAGGTTTACTCCCTGATATACAGCTGCCTACCCCCTTCTTAAGTGCAGGTCCTAAATGAGCTTTTTTCTCTGTTCCCTCAAAACAACCCAGATTCTTTTGGGGAGTTACCAGTACAGTAACCATACCAGGAAGTACTTAATTTATTAAGCTACTGCTTTTCTTAATCTCAGTGGAGATATTTACTGATAAACAGCTACCTACGAAGCATGTTCATGTCGTTCCTAAATGAGCTTTTATCTCTCTCCCCTCACCACAAATCAGATTCTTCTGAGGAGTTCCCAGTACATTATCCTTTCCCCTGTGTAATTACCTTAACAAGCTCCAGCTGTTTTTTTCTCAGAAGGTTTACTCCCTGATAAACAGCTGCCTACCCCCTTCGTAAGTGCAGGTCCTAAATGAGCATTTTTCTCTGTTCCCTCACCACAATCCAGATTCTTTTGGGGAGTTACCAGTACAGTAACCATACCAGGTAGTACTTAGTTTATTAAGCTACTCCTTTTCTTAATCTCAGTGGAGATATTTACTGATAAACAGCCACCTACGCAGCATGTTCATGTCGTTCCTAAATGAGCTTTTATCTCTCTCCCCTCACCACAAATCAGATTCTTCTGAGGAGTTCCCAGTACATTATCCTTTCCCCTGTGTAATTACCTTAACAAGCTCCAGCTCTTTTTATTCTCAGAAGGTTTACTCCCTGATATACAGCTGCCTACCCCCTCCGTAAGTGCAGGTCCTAAATGAGCTTTTTTCTCTGTTCCCTCACCACAATCCAGATTCTTTTGGGGAGTTACCAGTAAAGTAACCATACCAGGAAGTCCTTAATTTATTAATCTACTGCTTTTCTTAATCTCAGTGGAGATATTAACTGATAAACAGCTACCTTCGCAGCATGTTCATTTCGTTCCTAAATGAGCTTTTATCTCTCTCCCCTGACCAAAAATCAGATTCTTCTGAGGTGTTCCCACTACATTATCCTTTCCCCTGTGTAATTAACTTAACAAGCTCCAGCTGTTTTTATTCTCAGAAGGTTTACTCCCTGATATACAGCTGCGTACCACCTTCGTAAGGGCAGGTCTTATATGAGCGTTTTTCTCTGTTCCGTCACCACAATCCAGATTCTTTTGGGGAGTTACCAGTACAGTAACCATACCAGGAAGTACTTAATTTATTAAGCTACTGCTTTTCTTAATCTCAGTGGAGATATTTACTGATAAACAGCTTCCTAGGCAGCATGTTCATGTCGTTCCTAAATGAGCATTTATCTCTCTCCCCTCACCACAAATCAGATTCTTCTGAGGAGTTCCCAGTACATTATCCTTTCCCCTGTGTAATTACCTTAACAAGCTCCAGCTGTTTTTATTCTCAGAACGTTTACTCCCTGATATACAACTGCCTACCCCCTTCGTAAGTGCAGGTCTAAATGAGCTTATTTCTCTGTTCCCTCACCACAATCCAGATTCTTTTGGGGAGTTACCAGTACAGTAACCATACCAGGACGTACTTAATTTATTAAGCTACTGCTTTTCTTAATCTCAGTTGAGATATTTACTGATAAACAGTTACCTACGCAGCATGTTCATGTCGTTCCTAAATGAGCTTTTATCTCTCTGCCCTCACCACAAATCAGATTCTTCTGAGGAGTTCCCAGTACATTATCCTTTCCCCTGTGTAATTACGTTAACAAGCTCCAGCTGTTTTTATTCTCAGACGGTTTACTCCCTGATATACAGCTGACTACCCCCTTCGTAAGTGCAGGTCCTAAATGAGCTTTTTTCTCTGTTCCCTCACCACAATCCAGATTCTTTTGTGGAGTTACCAGTAGAGTGACCATACCAGGAAGTACTTCATTTATTAAGCTACTGCTTTTCTTAATCTCAGTTGAGATATTTACTGATAAACAGCTGCCTAAGCAGCATGTTCATGTCTTTCCTAAATGAGCTTTTATCTCTCTCCCCTCACCACAAATCAGATTCTTCTGAGGAGTTCCCAGTACATTATCCTTTCCCCTGTGTAATTACCTTAACAAGCTCCAGCTGTTTTTATTCTCAGAAGGTTTACTCCCTGATATACAGCTGCCTACCCCCTTCGTAAGTGCAGGTCCTAAATGAGCTTTTTTCTCTGTTCCCTCTCCACAATCCAGATTCTTTTGGGGAGTTACCAGTACAGTAACCATACCAGGAAGTACTTAATTTAGTAAGCTACTGCTTTTCTTAATCTCAGTGGAGATATTGACTGATAAACAGCTACGTACGCAGCATGTTCATGTCGTTCCTAAATGAGCTTTTATCTCTCTCCCCTCACCACAAATCAGATTCTTCTGAGGAGTTCCCAGTACATTATCCTTTCCCCTGTGTAATTACCTTAACAAGCTCCAGCTGTTTTTATTCTCAGAAGGTTTACTCCCTGATATAAAGCTGCCTACCCCCTTCGTAAGTGCAGGTCCTAAATGAGCTTTTTTCTCTGTTCCCTCACCACAATCCAGATTCTTTTGGGGAGTTACCAGTACAGTAACCATACCAGGAAGTACTTAATTTATTAAGCTACTGCTTTTCTTAATCTCAGTGGAGATATTGACTGATAAACAGCTACGTACGCAGCATGTTCATGTCGTTCCTAAATGAGCTTTTATCTCTCTCCCCTCACCACAAATCAGATTCTTCTGAGGAGTTCCCAGTACATTATCCTTTCCCCTGTGCAATTACCTTAACAAGCTCCAGCTGTTTTTATTCTCAGAATGTTTACTCCCTGATATACAGCTGCCTACCCCCTTCGTAAGTGCAGGTCATAAATGAGCTTTTTTCTCTGTTCCCTCACCACAATCCAGATTCTTCTGGGGAGTTTCCAGTACAGTAACCATACCAGGAAGTACTTAATTTATTAAGCTACTGCTTTTCTTAATCTCAGTGGAGATATTTACTGATAAACAGCTACCTACGCAGCATGTTCATGTCGTTCCTAAATGAGCTTTTATCTCTCTCCCCTCACCAGAAATCAGATTCTTCTGAGGAGTTCCCAGTACATTATCCTTTCCCCTGTGTAATTACCTTAACAAGCTCCAGCTGTTTTTATTCTCAGAAGATTTACTCCCTGATATACAGCTGCCTACCCCCTTCGTAAGTGCAGGTCCTAAATGAGCTTTTTTCTCTGTTCCCTCACCACAATCCAGATTCTTTTGGGGAGTTACCAGTACAGTAACCATACCAGGAAGTACTTAATTTATTAAGCTACTGCTTTTCTTAATCTCAGTGGAGATATTTTCGGATAAACAGCTACCTACGCAGCATGTTCATGTCGTTCCTAAATGAGCTTTTATCTCTCTCCCCTCACCACAAATCAGATTCTTCTGAGGAGTTCCCAGTACATTATCCTTTCCCCTGTGTAATTACCTTAACAAGCTCCAGCTGTTTTTATTCTCAGAAGGTTTACTCCCTGATATACAGCTGCCTACCCCCTTCGTAAGTGCAGGTCCTAAATGAGCTTTTTTCTCTGTTCCCTCACCACAATCCAGATTCTTTTGGGGAGTTACCAGTACAGTAACCATACCAGGAAGTACTTAATTTATTAAGCTACTGCTTTTCTTAATCTCAGTGGAGATATTTCCTGATAAACAGCTACCTACGCAGCATGTTCATGTCGTTCCTAAATGAGCTTTTATCTCTCTCCCCTCACCACAAATCAGATTCTTCTGAGGAGTTCCCAGTACATTATCCTTTCCCCTGTGTAATTACCTTAACAAGCTGCAGCTGTTTTTATTCTCAGAAGGTTTACTCCCTGATATACAGCTGCCTACCCCCTTCGAAAGTGCAGGTCCTAAATGAGCTTTTTTCTCTGTTCCCTCACCACAATCCAGATTCTTTTGGGGAGTTACCAGTACAGTAACCATACCAGGAAGTAATTAATTTATTAAGCTACTGCTTTTCTTAATCTCAGTGGAGATATTTACTGATAAACATCTACCTACGCAGCATGTTCATGTCGTTCCTAAATGAGCTTTTATCTCTCTCCCCTCACCACAAATCAGATTCTTCTGAGGAGTTCCCAGTACATTATCCTTTCCCCTGTGTAATTACCTTAACAAGCTCCAGCTGTTTTTATTCTCAGAAGGTTTACTCCCTGATATACAGCTGCCTACCCCCTTCGTAAGTGCAGGTCCTAAATGAGCTTTTTTCTCTGTTCCCTCACCACAACCCAGGTTCTTTTGGGGAGTTACCAGTACAGTAACCATACCAGGAAGTACTTAATTTATTAAGCTACTGCTTTTCTTAATCTCAGTGGAGATATTTACGGATAAACAGCTACCTACGCAGCATGTTCATGTCGTTCCTAAATGAGCTTTTATCTCTCTCCCCTCACCACAAATCAGATTCTTCTGAGGAGTTCCCAGTACATTATCCTTTCCCCTGTGTAATTACCTTAACAAGCTCCAGCTGTTTTTATTCTCAGAAGATTTACTCCCTGATATACAGCTGCCTACCCCCTTCGTAAGTGCAGGTCCTAAATGAGCTTTTTTCTCTGTTCCCTCACCACAATCCAGATTCTTTTGGGGAGTTACCAGTACAGTAACCATACCAGGAAGTACTTAATTTATTAAGCTACTGCTTTTCTTAATCTCAGTGGAGATATTTTCGGATAAACAGCTACCTACGCAGCATGTTCATGTCGTTCCTAAATGAGCTTTTATCTCTCTCCCCTCACCACAAATCAGATTCTTCTGAGGAGTTCCCAGTACATTATCCTTTCCCCTGTGTAATTACCTTAACAAGCTCCAGCTGTTTTTATTCTCAGAAGGTTTACTCCCTGATATACAGCTGCCTACCCCCTTCGTAAGTGCAGGTCCTAAATGAGCTTTTTTCTCTGTTCCCTCACCACAATCCAGATTCTTTTGAGGAGTTACCAGTACAGTAACCATACCAGGAAGTACTTAATTTAGTAAGCTACTGCTTTTCTTAATCTCACTGGAGATATTTACTGATAAACAGCTACCTACGCAGCATGTTCATGTCGTTCTTAAATGAGCTTTTATCTCTCTCCCCTCACCACAAATCAGATTCTTCTGAGGAGTTCCTAGTACATTATCCTTTCCCCTGTGTAATTACCTTAACAAGCTCCAGCTGTTTTTATTCTCAGAAGGTTTACTCCCTGATATACAGCTGCCTACCCCCTTCATATTTGCAGGTCCTAAATGAGCTTTTTTCTCTGTTCCCTCACCACAACCCAGATTCTTTTGGGGAGTTACCAGTACAGTAACCATACCAGGAAGTACTTAATTTATTAAGCTACTGCTTTTCTTAATCTCAGTGGAGATATTTACTGATAAACAGCTACCTACGCAGCATGTTCATGTCGTTCCTAAATGAGCTTTTATCTCTCTCCCCTCACCACAAATCAGATTCTTCTGAGGAGTTCCCAGTACATTATCCTTTCCCCTGTGTAATTACCTTAAGAAGCTCCAGCTGTTTTTATTCTCAGAAGGTTTACTCCCTGATATACAGCTGCCTACCACCTTCGTAAGTGCAGGTCCTAAATGAGCTTTTTTCTCTGTTCCCTCACCACAACCCAGATTCTTTTGGGGAGTTACCAGTACAGTAACCATACCAGGAAGTACTTAATTTATTAAGCTGCTGCTTTTCTTAATCTCAGTGGAGATATTTACTGATAAACAGCTACCTACGCAGCATGTTCATGTCGTTCCTAAATGAGCTTTTATCTCTCTCCCCTCACCACAAATCAGATTCTTCTGAGGAGTTCCCAGTACATTATCCTTTCCCCTGTGTAATTACCTTAAGAAGCTCCAGCTGTTTTTATTCTCAGAAGGTTTACTCCCTGATATACAGCTGCCTACCCCCTTCGTAAGTGCAGGTCCTAAATGAGCTTGTTTCTCTGTTCCCTCACCACAATCCAGATTCTTTTGGGGAGTTACCAGTACAGTAACCATACCAGGAAGTACATAATTTATTAAGCTACTGCTTTTCTTAATCTCAGTGGAGATATTTACTGATAAACAGCTACCTACTCAGCATGTTCATGTCGTTCCTAAATGAGCTTTTATCTCTCTCCCCTCACCACAAATCAGATTCTTCAGAGGAGTTCCCAGTACATTATCCTTTCCCCTGTGTAATTACCTTAACAAGCTCCAGCTGTTTTTTTTCTCAGAAGGTTTACTCCCTGATATACAGCTGCCTACCCCCTTCGTAAGTGCAGGTCCTAAATTAGCTTTTTTCTCTGTTCCCTCACCACAATCCAGATTCTTTTGGGGAGTTACCAGTACAGTAACCATACCAGGAAGTACTTAATTTAGTAAGCTTCTGCTTTTCTTAATCTCAGTGGAGATATTTACGGATAAACAACTACCTAGGCAGCATGTTCATGTCGTTCCTAAATGAGCTTTTATCTCTCTCCCCTCACCACAAACCAGATTCTTCTGAGGAGTTCCCAGTACATTATCCTTTCCCCTGTGTAATTACCTTAACAAGCTCCAGCTGTTTTTATTCTCAGAATATTTACTCCCTGATATACAGCTGCCTACCCCCTTCGTAAGTGCAGGTCCTAAATGAGCTTTTTTCTCTGTTCCCTCACCACAATCCAGATTCTTTTGGGGAGTTACCAGTACAGTAACCATACCAGGAAGTACTTAATTTATTAAGCTACTGCTTTTCTTAATCTCAGTGGAGATATTTTCAGATAAACAGCTACCTACGCAGCATGTTCATGTCGTTCCTAAATGAGCTTTTATCTCTCTCCCCTCACCACAAATCAGATTCTTCTGAGGAGTTCCCAGTACATTATCCTTTCCCCTGTGTAATTACCTTAACAAGCTCCAGCTGTTTTTATTCTCAGAAGGTTTACTCCCTGATATACAGCTGCCTACCCCCTTCGTAAGTGCAGGTCCTAAATGAGCTTTTTTCTCTGTTCCCTCACCACAACCCAGATTCTTTTGGGGAGTTACCAGTACAGTAACCATACCAGGAAGTACTTAATTTATTAAGCTACTGCTTTTCTTAATCTCAGTGGAGATATTTACTGATAAACAGCTACTTACGCAGCATGTTCATGTCGTTCCTAAATGAGCTTTTATCTCTCTCCCCTCACCACAAATCAGATTCTTCTGAGGAGTTCCCAGTACATTATCCTTTTCCCTGTGTAATTACCTTAACAAGCTCCAGCTGTTTTTATTCTCAGAAGGTTTACTCCCTGATATACAGCTGCCTACCCCCTTCGTAAGTGCAGGTCCTAAATGAGCTTTTTTCTCTGTTCCCTCACCACAATCCAGATTCTTTTGGGGAGTTACCAGTACAGTAACCATACCAGGAAGTACTTAATTTAGTAAGCTACTGCTTTTCTTAATCTCACTGGAGATATTTACTGATAAACAGCTACCTACGCAGCATGTTCATGTCGTTCTTAAATGAGCTTTTATCTCTCTCCCCTCACCACAAATCAGATTCTTCTGAGGAGTTCCTAGTACATTATCCTTTCCCCTGTGTAATTACCTTAACAAGCTCCAGCTGTTTTTATTCTCAGAAGGTTTACTCCCTGATATACAGCTGCTTACCCCCTTCATATTTGCAGGTCCTAAATGAGCTTTTTTCTCTGTTCCCTCACCACAACCCAGATTCTTTTGGGGAGTTACCAGTACAGTAACCATACCAGGAAGTACTTAATTTATTAAGCTACTGCTTTTCTTAATCTCAGTGGAGATATTTACTGATAAACAGCTACCTACGCAGCATGTTCATGTCGTTCCTAAATGAGCTTTTATCTCTCTCCCCTCACCACAAATCAGATTCTTCTGAGGAGTTCCCAGTACATTATCCTTTCCCCTGTGTAATTACCTTAAGAAGCTCCAGCTGTTTTTATTCTCAGAAGGTTTACTCCCTGATATACAGCTGCCTACCACCTTCGTAAGTGCAGGTCCTAAATGAGCTTTTTTCTCTGTTCCCTCACCACAACCCAGATTCTTTTGGGGAGTTACCAGTACAGTAACCATACCAGGAAGTACTTAATTTATTAAGCTGCTGCTTTTCTTAATCTCAGTGGAGATATTTACTGATAAACAGCTACCTACGCAGCATGTTCATGTCGTTCCTAAATGAGCTTTTATCTCTCTCCCCTCACCACAAATCAGATTCTTCTGAGGAGTTCCCAGTACATTATCCTTTCCCCTGTGTAATTACCTTAAGAAGCTCCAGCTGTTTTTATTCTCAGAAGGTTTACTCCTGATATACAGCTGCCTACCCCCTTCGTAAGTGCAGGTCCTAAATGAGCTTTTTTCTCTGTTCCCTCACCACAACCCAGATTCTTTTGGGGAGTTACCAGTACAGTACCCATACCAGGAAGTACTTAATTTATTAAGCTGCTGCTTTTCTTAATCTCAGTGGAGATATTTACTGATAAACAGCTACCTACGCAGCATGTTCATGTCGTTCCTAAATGAGCTTTTATCTCTCTCCCCTCACCACAAATCAGATTCTTCTGAGGAGTTCCCAGTACATTATCCTTTCCCCTGTGTAATTACCTTAAGAAGCTCCAGCTGTTTTTATTCTCAGAAGGTTTACTCCCTGATATACAGCTGCCTACCCCCTTCGTAAGTGCAGGTCCTAAATGAGCTTGTTTCTCTGTTCCCTCACCACAATCCAGATTCTTT
Source organism: Perognathus longimembris pacificus (assembly GCF_023159225.1). Classification (NCBI taxonomy): domain Eukaryota; kingdom Metazoa; phylum Chordata; class Mammalia; order Rodentia; family Heteromyidae; genus Perognathus; species Perognathus longimembris. Next base: position 5,012 of record NW_025959513.1, on the reverse strand, counting down.
TGGGGAGTTACCAGTACAGTAACCATACCAGGAAGTACTTAATTTATTAAGCTACTGCTTTTCTTAATCTCAGTGGAGATATTTACTGATAAACAGCTACCTACTCAGCATGTTCATGTCGTTCCTAAATGAGCTTTTATCTCTCTCCCCTCACCACAAATCAGATTCTTCAGAGGAGTTCCCAGTACATTATCCTTTCCCCTGTGTAATTACCTTAACAAGCTCCAGCTGTTTTTTTTCTCAGAAGGTTTACTCCCTGATATACAGCTGCCTACCAACTTCGTAAGTGCAGGTCCTAAATTAGCTTTTTTCTCTGTTCCCTCACCACAATCCAGATTCTTTTGGGGAGTTACCAGTACAGTAACCATACCAGGAAGTACTTAATTTATTAAGCTTCTGCTTTTCTTAATCTCAGTGGAGATATTTACGGATAAACAACTACCTAGGCAGCATGTTCATGTCGTTCCTAATGAGCTTTTATCTCTCTCCCCTCACCACAAACCAGATTCTTCTGAGGAGTTCCCAGTACATTATCCTTTCCCCTGTGTAATTACCTTAACAAGCTCCAGCTGTTTTTATTCTCAGAAGATTTACTCCCTGATATACAGCTGCCTACCCCCTTCGTAAGTGCAGGTCCTAAATGAGCTTTTTTCTCTGTTCCCTCACCACAATCCAGATTCTTTTGGGGAGTTACCAGTACAGTAACCATACCAGGAAGTACTTAATTTATTAAGCTACTGCTTTTCTTAATCTCAGTGGAGATATTTTCAGATAAACAGCTACCTACGCAGCATGTTCATGTCGTTCCTAAATGAGCTTTTATCTCTCTCCCCTCACCACAAATCAGATTCTTCTGAGGAGTTCCCAGTACATTATCCTTTCCCCTGTGTAATTACCTTAACAAGCTCCAGCTGTTTTTATTCTCAGAAGGTTTACTCCCTGATATACAGCTGCCTACCCCCTTCGTAAGTGCAGGTCCTAAATGAGCTTTTTTTCTCTGTTCCCTCACCACAACCCAGATTCTTTTGGGGAGTTACCAGTACAGTAACCATACCAGGAAGTACTTAATTTATTAAGCTACTGCTTTTCTTAATCTCAGTGGAGATATTTACTGATAAACAGCTACTTACGCAGCATGTTCATGTCGTTCCTAAATGAGCTTTTATCTCTCTCCCCTCACCACAAATCAGATTCTTCTGAGGAGTTCCCAGTACATTATCCTTTTCCCTGTGTAATTACCTTAACAAGCTCCAGCTGTTTTTTTTCTCAGAAGGTTTACTCCCTGATATACAGCTGCCTACCCCCTTCGTAAGTGCAGGTCCTAAATGAGCTTTTTTCTCTGTTCCCTCACCACAACCCAGATTCTTTTGGGGAGTTACCAGTACAGTAACCATACCAGGAAGTACTTAATTTATTAAGCTTCTGCTTTTCTTAATCTCAGTGGAGATATTTACGGATAAACAGCTACCTAGGCAGCATGTTCATGTCGTTCCTTAATGAGCTTTTATCTCTCTCCCCTCACCACAAACCCGATTCTTCTGAGGAGTTCCCAGTACATTATCCTTTCCCCTGTGTAATTACCTTAACAAGCTCCAGCTGTTTTTATTCTCAGAAGATTTACTCCCTGATATACAGCTGCCTACCCCCTTCGTAAGTGCAGGTCCTAAATGAGCTTTTTTCTCTGTTCCCTCACCACAATCCAGATTCTTTTGGGGAGTTACCAGTACAGTAACCATACCAGGAAGTACTTAATTTATTAAGCTACTGCTTTTCTTAATCTCAGTGGAGATATTTTCAGATAAACAGCTACCTACGCAGCATGTTCATGTCGTTCATAAATGAGCTTTTATCTCTCTCCCCTCACCACAAATCAGATTCTTCTGAGGAGTTCCCAGTACATTATCCTTTCCCCTGTGTAATTACCTTAACAAGCTCCAGCTGTTTTTATTCTCAGAAGGTTTACTCCCTGATATACAGCTGCCTACCCCCTTCGTAAGTGCAGGTCCTAAATGAGCTTTTTTTCTCTGTTCCCTCACCACAACCCAGATTCTTTTGGGGAGTTACCAGTACAGTAACTATACCAGGAAGTACTTAATTTATTAAGCTACTGCTTTTCTTAATATCAGTGGAGATATTTACTGATAAACAGCTACCTACGCAGCATGTTCATGTCGTTCCTAAATGAGCTTTTATCTCTCTCCCCTCACCACAAATCAGATTCTTCTGAGGAGTTCCCAGTACATTATCCTTTCCCCTGTGGAATTACCTTAACAAGCTCCAGCTGTTTTTATTCTCAGAAGGTTTACTCCCTGATATAAAGCTGCCTACCCCCTTCGTAAGTGCAGGTCCTAAATGAGCTTTTTTCTCTGTTCCCTCACCACAACCCAGATTCTTTTGGGGAGTTACCAGTACAGTAACCATACCAGGAAGTACTTAATTTATTAAGCTACTGCCTTTCTTAATCTCAGTGGAGATATTTACTGATAAACAGCTACCTACGCAGCATGTTCATGTCGTTCCTAAATGAGCTTTTATCTCTCTCCCCTCACCACAAATCAAATTCTTCAGAGGAGTTCCCAGTACATTATCCTTTCCCCTGTGTAATTACCTTAACAAGCTCCAGCTGTTTTTATTCTCAGAAGGTTTACTCCCTGATATACAGCTGTCTACCCCCTTCGTAAGTGCAGGTCCTAAATGAGCTTTTTTCTCTGTTCCCTCACCACAATCCAGATTCTTTTGGGGAGTTACCAGTACAGTAACCATACCAGGAAGTACTTAATTTATTAAGCTACTGCTTTTCTTAATCTCAGTGGAGATATTTACTGATAAACAGCTACCTACGCAGCATGTTCATGTCGTTCCTAAATGAGCTTTTATCTCTCTCCCCTCACCACAAATCAGATTCTTCTGAGGAGTTCCCAGTACATTATCCTTTCCCCTGTGTAATTACCTTAAGAAGCTCCAGCTGTTTTTATTCTCAGAAGGTTTACTCCCTGATATACAGCTGCCTACCCCCTTCGTAAGTGCAGGTCCTAAATGATCTTTTTTCTCTGTTCCCTCACCAAAATCCAGATTCTTTTGGGGAGTTACCAGTACAGTAACCATACCAGGAAGTACTTAATTTATTAAGCTCCTGCTTTTCTTAATCTCAGTGGAGATATTTACTGATAAACAGCTACCTACGCAGCATGTTCATGTCGTTCCTAAATGAGCATTTATCTCTCTCCCCTCACCACAAATCAGATTCTTCTGAGGAGTTCCCAGTACATTATACTTTCCCCTGTGTAATTACCTTAACAAGCTCCAGCTGTTTTTATTCTCAGAAGGTTTACTCCCTGATATACAGCTGCCTACCCCCTTCGTAAGTGCAGGTCCTAAATGAGCTTTTTTCTCTGTTTCCTCACCACAATCCAGATTCTTTTGGGGAGTTACCAGTACAGTAACCATACCAGGAAGTACTTAATTTATTAAGCTACTGCTCTTCTTAATCTCAGTGGAGATATTTACTGATAAACAGCTACCTACGCAGCATGTTCATGTCGTTCCTAAATGAGCTTTTATCTCTCTCCCCTCACCACAAATCAGATTCTTCTGAGGAGTTCCCAGTACATTATCTTTTCCCCTGTGGAATTACCTTAACAAGCTCCAGCTGTTTTTATTCTCAGAAGGTTTACTCCCTGATATAAAGCTGCCTACCCCCTTCGTAAGTGCAGGTCCTAAATGAGCTTTTTCTCTGTTCCCTCACCACAACCCAGATTCTTTTGGGGAGTTACCAGTACAGTAACCATACCAGGAAGTACTTAATTTATTAAGCTACTGCTTTTCTTAATCTCAGTGGAGATATTTACTGATAAACAGCTACCTACGCAGCATGTTCATGTCGTTCCTAAATGAGCTTTTATCTCTCTCCCCTCACCACAAATCAAATTCTTCAGAGGAGTTCCCAGTACATTATCCTTTCCCCTGTGTAATTACCTTAACAAGCTCCAGCTGTTTTTATTCTCAGAAGGTTTACTCCCTGATATACAGCTGTCTACCCCCTTCGTAAGTGCAGGTCCTAAATGAGCTTTTTTCTCTGTTCCCTCACCACAATCCAGATTCTTTTGGGGAGTTACCAGTACAGTAACCATACCAGGAAGTACTTAATTTATTAAGCTACTGCTTTTCTTAATCTCAGTGGAGATATTTACTGATAAACAGCTACCTACGCAGCATGTTCATGTCGTTCCTAAATGAGCTTTTATCTCTCTCCCCTCACCACAAATCAGATTCTTCTGAGGAGTTCCCAGTACATTATCCTTTCCCCTGTGTAATTACCTTAACAAGCTCCAGCTGTTTTTATTCTCAGAAGGTTTACTCCCTGATATACAGCTGCCTACCCCCTTCGTAAGTGCAGGTCCTAAATGATCTTTTTTCTCTGTTCCCTCACCAAAATCCAGATTCTTTTGGGGAGTTACCAGTACAGTAACCATACCAGGAAGTACTTAATTTATTAAGCTCCTGCTTTTCTTAATCTCAGTGGAGATATTTACTGATAAACAGCTACCTACGCAGCATGTTCATGTCGTTCCTAAATGAGCATTTATCTCTCTCCCCTCACCACAAATCAGATTCTTCTGAGGAGTTCCAGTACATTATCCTTTCCCCTGTGTAATTACCTTAACAAGCTCCAGCTGTTTTTATTCTCAGAAGGTTTACTCCCTGATATACAGCTGCCTACCCCCTTCGTAAGTGCAGGTCCTAAATGAGCTTTTTTCTCTGTTTCCTCACCACAATCCAGATTCTTTTGGGGAGTTACCAGTACAGTAACCATACCAGGAAGTACTTAATTTATTAAGCTACTGCTCTTCTTAATCTCAGTGGAGATATTTACTGATAAACAGCTACCTACGCAGCATGTTCATGTCGTTCCTAAATGAGCTTTTATCTCTCTCCCCTCACCACAAATCAGATTCTTCTGAGGAGTTCCCAGTACATTATCTTTTCCCCTGTGGAATTACCTTAACAAGCTC